>NC_137459.1:49651984-49753080 GCF_964235325.1 Thermobia domestica
CTCCCACATCTTCATACTATCAAGTACTTCAAAATCATTCAACTTAATTAATTTTCTGTCTTCTATGCCTCACAGGACATATTCGCGTGAGAAACGAAATATTTTGTTTTTTGTTTATATTTTTGAGTGTATTGTATTTTGAAGTAAATAATCGCATTTTAGAATATATAGTCTCGGGCATCAATAAGGAATTTTCTTGACAATATGTTTAGCATAACATTCTATTTATCTGCCGTGTCGCGACAAAACGCTCTAACTTGAGTTACATTGTTTTGTCGCTATAAGCATTTTTGGATTTCCCGCCACCGATATTTATGTTCACCAGGCCCAGCATTGAGCTGAGTCAAATACTTTTGAAAATATACCAGAGAATTTCCATATAAGTAGGAAATTAGTCGGTCTGTGGCGACTTTACGGTTCTTTTTCTCAAAACTGCTCCGCCAAAGTTACAGCGTTTTGTCGCGACAGGGCAGTTATATGGTGGTGTACTATCTCGATCTAACTGATTACTTTGAAAAAACATTCTGAAAAAACGGGTTTTGATAAGGAAGTGGCAGGTGGTTTTTAGTACTTCTGCTTTTATCTTATAGGATTTCCATTAAGAAATAAAAGACATAAGAACACTTTACTGAAAACTGAGGGGAATATTTTACTCTTAGATATCTTATTACCTAACAGATAAAGTATAATTATTTACAGTCTACAGAACTTGATCACTAACTTACAACTTCTGGGTAGTGAGTAGTTCTGAACTACGATATAAGCACACAGAGCAATTTTTCAACTTTTTTTCTTCTGATTATAAACATGTTCAAAACAGCCATTCTGAAATCAAAAACAAGGCTACAGTGGCTCAGTGGTAGAACGTTCACCTCTTAGACGTGGGGTCCCTGGTTCGATCCCAGTCCGCTCCAAGTGGACTTTGTGATGGATAAACACCCTGTGCGTGAGTTTTCTCGGGTTTCTCCCATTTCCTCCCACATTCTTCATTCCACCAATTAATTCAATTCGCATAATCACCGTCTTCTTTTTGCCTAGCCGGCATACCGTGGGACGTAAAACGTAAAAGATTTCATTCCATTTCATTTTTAGTCTTAATCTTTCATATAGACTATTTAGAGTTCTTTTTCGCTATATGATAGGATAAGTGCCTTTGGTGTACGAGATCCTGGTTCGACTTCTGGGAATATGTCATATTTGGATCACACGATACGCTGTAGGCCAGGTCTCATATAGCCTTGATGCTGAAAGGAACGTTAAATTCCAGTCAATAGAATCAACTAAACATAGTGTTGTGTTTATTTTGTTTGTGGTGTGACAATTATCAATGCCGCAGATATATGAGACTTGTACCTGTAGTTCAACGTAGGATAGGAACCACATGAGCTCTCACGGAATACGAACAGAGGTTTCTCTAAAGTTGAGAAAGTTTTCCTAGGTAAGTATTTCTTTTTCGAAAATATATATATAATATATATTTCTCTCTCTCTCTCTCTCTCTCTCTCTCTCTCTCTCTCTCTCTCTATATATATATATATATATATATATATATATATAGTGCTAATGAACTTACCGACAAACTGCAAGAGGTGATTCCTCACATTGAAGTATAAAGAAGTTGATACGAATCTGTGGACGTAAGTGCGTAATTTCAGAGCTAGGACCGTCCAAAAGCGTGAAAAAAACTACATTCCAACAATGCTATTTCGAAAACCAGATCCTACGAATTGGAGTCAATATCATTGTAAAAGTTTGTAAATGTATTAAAAAAAATGCATATTTTAGCAATGAGGAATGAGTGCCAAAAAGATTCTCTTCATAGCATAATTTTTATACAGGCTCGAAACAGAATTCTTAGATATTACCTGAATGAAAGGTGGGCAAAGTAGATAAAAGGTAAAGCCTTACCACAAGTAAACACATAATATGTCGGCGGGAAATTACAAGTGTTACTAACCACCAGTTACACTGTTCCTCGTGTTTGGAATAGCACATTTCACAGTATACAAAAGGTTGTTCGCTTTATAACTGACCATTTTTGACGGCTATTTACAACCAACCATGATCTGTTGGACACCCAGCGATGTGGAATATCACACGGCATCACAATTTCCATTGCAGTAAGCTCCGGCGCAGGACAGGCATGGGAATTCTGCCCCACTCCTCGCTGCAAACTTTACATAAAGCCTCCACGGTGCGTGGGTGGCGATGTTGAAGACGTCGTTTCAGCAATCCAAATGCGCAAAATCCATTGGACTGACATCAGGGATTTTCTCAGGAATGTCTTCAAACGTAATGACACGTATTCCTTCTTCCTCTGCCAATTCCTGATAAAAATGTAGTGTTCTGGCGGTATGACTCAAAGCCTTGTCCATATGCATCATTACCTAGTTTGCGTCCATTCTATATAATTGTGGGACGTCTCTCAAATAAGTAGGTCTCATATGGATTCTTGGAAGTATCTTTGCATTCACCTTCACGTTTTTGTCCACTTTGCGTACCATCAACTTACCCTCATATCCGAATCCCGTAACAACCATAAAGCCACGAGAGAAACTTTTCTTGCACTGACGAACAAAGTTGCTGCGCCCCTTGCCATCAATGTCACGGTGAATGATCGCCCGAATTTGACCACCAGCAGTGAGATGGATATATTATATATCCAATGTGACAACCTTCTTTCATGTGGAATCCGTCAGGTACTTTCCATACAGTTTCCTGCAGTTCGGTAATGTGACGCGTTAGCAGGTGGTGTACATGGGCCTTCCGCACACACTTCAAAATGACGCGCTTGCGAATTGTTTTGGTCACAGTCGACGGTGCGAGGTGGAATCTGCGGCCCATATGACGTTGAGTCGGGGGATTTTCTTGGCAAGCCAATTGATGGATTCCTCTTAGCACTACCGGTGTCTCTTTGCTTGCAGCCCTTCTCCTGGCGGTTTTCGTGGGTGAAGACTTTACTTAGGAACTAATATTTGCCTTATCCAAAACTGCATGTTTCAGAATCCTGAAGTACAACCATAACAATTTTTATGGAGGGAGTTTGGCTACGGGCATATAATTTGAAGTAATCAGAAACTCCCTCTGTAAAAATTGTTATGGAAGTACTTCAGGATTCTGAAACATACAGTTTTGGATAAGGCAAATATTAGTTCCTAAGTGAAGTCTTGACCCGACTACCGTACGTCCCATAGTTTTCGAGCTATGGACCTTTAAAGTTCATTTTTTCATGTTTTCCGCAACCTATAACTCCGAAAGGAAACATTTGTGCACGCAAGTTGGTCTATACTTTTCGTCTTATCTTGGTGTCAGGAATCACCTCTCAAACGTTGTCGGTGTTGTTTTGAAACAGTCTGTATATACACAGCATGTTGTATTTAAGTTCGAAGCTTTTGTAAGTACAATTATTATGAACATCTTATTTTACGAACAATCCACCATTTTAATATCTCTCTCTCTTCATCTTTTAAATTGGAGAATCTATCCTTGATGTGTTTACATTCCTGAACTATTGCACCATTGAACTTCCTATTATACGTCCTTAGTTACATATATACACATTACGTGCTTACATATATTATCTGACTGTCATTTTCCTTCTTACTTTTGAAATTCTCCTGCTTTAAGTTTCATAGTTGTATTTCCTTCGGTGTACCCTTCTACTTTTCTATGCACGACTCTATGTTTAAGCCAGTCTCGACTTGTCTCAAGAAAATGTTGTCTCGACTCGAAAATATGTTTGTCTCGACTCATGTCTCGACTCGACAGTTTCTGCCTCGCCTCGATTCGAATTCGAGACGAGACGTCTCGAAATTCGAGTTGAGACAAAATATACGTGTAAAAATATACGCACATATCAGCGAGAACATTATGACTACCTACCTACTTGTCAGTATGTCCAGCTTTGGGACTGATAAAAACGGCGACGCATCTTGGCATGGAAACAATGATGATTGGTAGGTCGCTGGAGAGAGTTGGCAACATATGTACACACACAGGTCACCTAATTTCCATAAATTCCGGAGAGAGCGGCGATGCGCTCTGATGTCACGTTCAATCACTTCCCAGATGTATTCGATTAGGTTCATATTCGGCAAGTTGGGGGGGGGGGGCGAGCACATCACTTGGAACTGGCCCCTCTGTTCCTCGAATCACTCCATCACACTCCTGGCCTTTTGAAATGGTGCATTATCCTGTCGAAATTTGCCATTACCGTTGGAAACATGGTCGCCATGAAGGGGTGTACGTAGTCCCCCCTCGAAAGATTAACTATTAAGTTTATGCGTTCTGTACCTTTATAAAGTAATATATGCTGGAATTGGCTTCAAGGCTGTTTCTGAGTGAATACTTTCTTAGAGATGCGCACGAGCCGAGACATGTCTCAAATCTCGACTCGACTCGAATTCGAGTCAAGACACACTTTGTAAAATTCGAGACAAACGTATTTCTCGACTCGAAGTTTCGAGTTGAGACTGCTCGTTAAAATCTCGACTCGACTCGAATGTCTCGAAAATCTTTCTAGAATGTTTAATACGTTCGCGATGCTCTGACAAGTAAGGGACCATATGGTTGTCGCACAAATCAGATGCAGACATACGCCATCTGATTGAGCATGAAAAGATATGGAGAACACAGAAATTTAAGGTGCTAAGGGCTATCGGGAGCGGAGTGAGGGAAGAGGAAACATTGAATGTCGGCAAAATTGAAGAAAGTCAGGAATGATGGAAAAGTTAATTTCTTGCAAACAGGGGAAGAAAGTCAACCAAAAGAAAGAAGCTAAACATAACAAGGGCATCAAGTACGAAGAAAGATCATAATCAGGGTTGCCATCCGGACTACAGTGTTGCCAGCGTTGCATAACATTGATATGGAAAATATAGCACAGTATAGCAATTCATGCATTAGGAAAAATATTAGTAACACAAAAGACAATTGAAAAGACTCTGTACACGTGCGTAAAACGCTTTAACGCAGTCGTGAGTGAATATTACATCCGCGTGAATACAAATGGAGGAAAATAGAGAACAGTACGCACCATTTGTAGTTTAATTGCAGTTGACGTGAAGATCACGAATGAATGCGTGGTCAACACACAAACATTTCTCGCAGTGAGCACAGCGGATGAAAGCAAGCTGGTCAGACGCGTCTCTGCAGCATTCCTCTGTGAGTCCTTTTTCAAAGCAATATGCGGAAGGTGTTTCAAACTGTCCAGGATGTTCATTTGAAAAACGCAAAGCGTATCATCTTTTTTAATCGCCTAGAGGAAAACTGGCAATGAACAAATGACTGATGGCGGAGAAAGTTCTCACGTTGCCACACATTAATACTGGGGAACACTAATGTATCTGTGATGAACGATCATCATCATCATCATGGAACGATGCTCCCAAACACTTTCGTTTCTGTGTTATCATGTGTACCCCCTTCACTTTCATGTCTATATTTGTTCTCCCTCATGTACATTATTCACTCACGACTATCGTTAAACCTTTTTACGCACGTGTGCAGAGTGTTTTCAATTCTCTTTTGTGTTACTAATATTTTTCCTAGTGCATGAATTGCTATACTGTGCTATATTTTCCATATCAATGTTATGCAACGCTGGCAACACTGTGGTCCGGATGGCAACCCTGATTATGATCTTTCTTCGTCCTTGATGCCCTTGTTATGTTTAGTTTCTTTCTTTTGGTTGACTTTCTTTCCCTGTTTGCAAGAAATTAACTTTTCCCATCATTCCTGACTTTCTTCAATTTTGCCGACATTCAATGTTTCCTCTTCCCTCACTCCGCTCCCTATGGCCCTTAGCACCTTAAATTTCTGTGTTTTCCATATCTTTTCATGCTCAATCAGATGGCGTATGTCTGCATCTGATTTGCGCGACAACGATATGGTCCCTTACTTGTGAGTTGTGTAAAACTTAAACAGTGACGGCAGAAGAAGATAGGGAACAAGCGCCCATAGTCGGTAATGATGCCTGCTTCTAAACAATCTTGTTTCTTGAATCGTTAGTTTTCACATTAACTTTGAATGCTCATTGTAGCACCAAAAATAATTAGAGCTCCATCGTGGCTAAGCTTTTAGCGTACGCGCCTTTGGCGTGGGAGACTAGAGTTCGATTCCCAGCGGGAGCACATGTGGTTCGGATTTCACGTTAACCTGTAGATCCCGTCTCATATAGCCTCGCTCCTGAAAGGATCGTTAAAATTAAAAAAAAACAAAAAACAAAAACAGCTCAACCACAAACAATTAATATGCTCACAATGACAGTAGCTAATAAAAGGTATTTTAAAATTAATATGTTGCTTAGAAACAATCCTATATATGTATTTTGTAAAAGGAGTTCTTCTTCTGATTTATTGTTAGTCGAAATGAGAATTCGGCAAAATAGGAATTGATACACTGCCTAAAATTGCGGACCTGATTCTTTGTGAATGAACACGAGCAAAGTTTTAGACAAACATGTAAAACTTCAGAGAAAAATATCTCATTCTCCTAAAAGTTGATATCTCCTTCGGTGGAAATGTTTGAATATAGCACTGCTGTATGCTTCCCTCTTGCTTCATTAACCGAAGGAAAAACAGAATACGTCATTTAATGGTGTACCACCGTTCCAAGATTTAACATTTCTACGTTGATGGTAAATATATGTTAAATACTTTACATGATAGCAACAATGTTATTAGAAGTGTAGGCACGAAGAAAATCGATTTGTACCTTCTATGTGACAAAGTGTTTTCTTGGATAGAAACTTCTCAAGATCTAAACCGGATGATTAGCTCCGAAGAAGTTCCTACAGTTTTTCTTTTTCATCACCACCTTTCATTTCTTCAAGTGTTGCCCCTTATCGAGACTTGTCACTTCCAAAACTTCCTTTACAACTTTCGGAATTCTTTGTGACAGTTTTGGTTAAATTGCTAAAAAGTTTTATCTCCAAGTGAACTTCTTGACATTGCTACAGCTTTACTCCAACACCTTAATTGAGAGTTAGTTTATTTGCAATAAGAGAAAAGTATGTATTTTAATTTTCATATAACTTTTAATTGACTTAAATTTTGCCCGCATTCTGATCTCCGACAAGCATACCATATTTGACAACTTTGATCCACGCATTATACGATAATTACATCAAAATTTACATTTATTATTATTATTATTATTATTATTATTATTATTATTATTATTATTATTATTATTATTATTATTATTATTATTATTATTATTATTATTATTATTATTGTCCGGATTTAATTCTCTGAAGTGTAGGCTGGGCCCGAGAGGACAGGAGTATTATATTTATTTATTTAGGAAAAACAACAGGCAAATGCCTAATTACAGTTTTCCCTTATTGTAAAGTGTATTTAATACACTTAAAAATACACATATAATAACATACTAATATGACCTCAATTCTATCGTAATACACTATAAAATACACATATAATAAAATAATAATATGAAAGCAAAATATACGTTAAAATACAGATAGCACGATATACAGGATAACATTATATATATAAAAGTGTTATTTACTTGCTCGTTTTTCACTTTCGCTCACTAAGTGTCCGCGACATCTAGTCGCAGGTAACATACTAAGGGAAATTTGTTGTGAAACTCAACATTTTCTAATATCATTTTTGTATCAGTACCAGCAAAGGTTGTATACGGGGTTAGTATATCTTTTCGGCGTTTGTTTCATAGCCAAACGATAATGAAAAACGAAGGATAACCATTTCTCCAGACTAAGATGAATCTTTCTATTTTTTGAGTGTTTGGCCGAATGAACACCATATATCACTGACATTATAATTAATTGTGTATGTGTAATGTATTTGCTTATTACATACTGCACGCAAGAAGAAAGAAACTACTGATCATACATGAATTAGAAACTCCAACCGGAAGTAGGTTCAAATCTTACAAATGGTGCGCGATATTGAAATAAACAAACGAAAAAACTCTCCCCATTATGGTATCCCTTGTCGATTTTTATCAAGACGTCTTTCACTTGAGTCTGTAAAGGGACATGTAGACATGTTGTGAGGAATGACCAGGATATTCATGCTCATATGTGAATGATGCGTGACGACCGAGACTGTCAATAGTCCAACGCTCTCTGTTTTACAGACTACCTAAGTTATACAATAAAATATCACATACATCCGTAGATTTATTTAATTGTGAAACTGCATATAACTCTGCACTACGACATCATTTCAATGGATAAATTCTAGTCACTTATTCTCAACCTTTCTTGTTATTAGTTGACATTATTATTATTATTATTATTATTATTATTATTATTATTATTATTATTATTATTATTATTATTATTATTATTATTATTATTATTATTATCATTATTATTATTATTATTATCATCATCTTGCGTTATAATCTCTTAGATTTGTCAGATATTCCAGTGTAAATTGGTGTTTAGCTGTATCTCGAATTACATTTGTAAAATAAATAAATAAATAAATAAGTAAAGAGCGCAGGTTCAGCTAGTTTTTCTTCCCTTTAATAAGGAGTTTGTATACTGAATTCGGAATCTTCAGCTTGAGCAGTTCCCCACTTGAGGTTGTTTTCTGAATAAAGAATCAGTAATTTGGATATTTAATAAAATTGCCTTCTGTTTGCTCCTACGTACAAGTGGAATTTCTGAAAACGCTGAAACATATGTATATATTTCTAATTAAGGGTTCAGACATCGATTTTCACAACATAAATGACTTCAGAATTATCGAAAGTTTGATTATAGAAATTGCCCTCATTTTTCTATTCTGGAGCAAACTTTTGAAAGCGCTGGAGTTGATCTTTCCTATTTTTAATTAAGAATTTATTCTGTATACCGAAATTTAAATATCCATTCGGAGTTAATCCTCATATTGAGCATTTTCAGAATAAATAATTAAAAAAAAACGAATATTATGTAAATTTGCCCTATATATTCTTGTAGGAGTAGATTTTTTTTGTTTTTTACAAATCTTGAAACCCGTATTTCCTTATTTTTAATTAAAATTTTATGTGCCGAATTTTGTATCTACAACTTAAGCATATGTTCGTATTCCACATTTTATGAATATAAAATCTCAAATTGTAATATTAGAAAATTATAATTTAATCTTCGTGCCCGCCTTAGGATAGGGATTGTGCGCGGGCGCTCCCACGGGAAGGTCCACAGGGTTCGAACCCCCATAAAATTTTCTAACTCAAATATATTTGTACACTTTCTCAATAAAACTGTATTTGCTTAACAGGGAAATTATTGATGTAGCACGAAAATTTGATCTTACACTTCATCTGTATTCTGTCTCTTATAAAAACAATATACAGATGGTAATCAGAAAAATGGAAACAACTGAACGAAATTGCAACTTATCAGATTAATATGGTGCCGGGCCACCTTTCGCCTTCAGAACAGCCTTGATGCGACGTGGGATGGAGGCATAGAGGTCGTGAATAGTAGCAAGTGGAATTTTACACCATTCCTCGTGCAGGGCATCGGCCAGTTCTGTGAGAGAGGATGGAGGTGGAAATCGTCACCGGAGTCGTGTTTCCAAGGCGGACCACAGATGTTCAATTATGTTGAGATCTGGGTTTGGGCGATCCAAGGGAGGTATTGAACTTCATCCCGATGTTCCTCAAACCACGCTGGAACAACGTCAGCTGTGTGAATGGGTGCATTATCATCCTGGAAGATGGCGTCATTGTCCGGGAACAACATCCGTACCATAGGAATCAAGTGGTCTCCTAAAATTGCGACATAATCGTTGGCAGTGATTCGTAATCTAAGTGTGACCACAGGATCCAATGAAAACCCTGATATGGCGGCCCACAGCATCACCGAGCCGCCGCCATGTTTCACAGTTGGGCGGAGACATTGCAGATCATAAGCTTCTTTGGGCGTTCTCCACACATAAACATGGCCCGTGGTTGGGAATAGGGTGAAGGATGACCCATCCGACCATATCACACGTTTCCAGTCCTCAACGGTCCTAGTTGCATGATTGCGGCACCATTTGCGGCGTGCGAAAGCGTTATGGTCCCTGATGAGCGGTTTGGCCCGTGCAACGCGACCCCGTAAGTTCATGTCATGTAATTCGCGGCGGACTGTGATTGTCGAAACAGGGTGGGGGAGGTGCTGATTGAGTTCCTCCGTCACTTGCTCCGCAGTGGCATGACGGTTCTGCGTGACAATGCGCTTTAATATCCGGCGTGACCTGTCACTCATGATTTTCTTCCGCCCACTGTTCCGCTTTCCCGATGTGATTTTCCCGTGTGTTGTGTAGGCCGTCATCACCTTCGACACTGTCCCATGCGACACACCTAACACAGTAGCCACTGCCGTCACACTCACTCCACATAACCGCGCACCAACAATTTGCCCTCTTTGAAAATCTGAGAAGTCTCCCATTTTACACTACCTCCGTCTGCTGCAGCCATTGGACACTGCTGTTCCACTGCGCCTGACGTAGTATGGAGACCGACCTAACACACCACCACCAGCGGTCCGGCGCTGCGGGCGCCACGACACCACTGCCAACCCATACATCTGACGTGTTGCCAACTACAGTTGTTTCCATTTTTCTGATCACCATTTGTAGTTCTATATTTTTTTTTCTGAAAATATAAGTGGAAGTATTTTACAATTATATACCGTCTTTTCGGGTTCAGAACAATACTAGTCAATACCACATA
Source organism: Thermobia domestica (assembly GCF_964235325.1). Classification (NCBI taxonomy): domain Eukaryota; kingdom Metazoa; phylum Arthropoda; class Insecta; order Zygentoma; family Lepismatidae; genus Thermobia; species Thermobia domestica. Next base: position 49,662,683 of record NC_137459.1, read on the forward strand.
GACGTAGTGGCTTGTAGTTTTTGGTCCCCCCAAACAAAAATTTTTGGGTACGCTCCTTGATTTGTGAGATACCCTATCTTTTGCAAAACATTTGAAACCTCCTTATGATACATATTTTGACATTTCTTTATTTGTTTTCGGGACAAAAGTACCATTCTTTCCAAATTTAACATTTCTAGAAACAGCAATATGTCCAGGGATTGTTGGTTCAGCCATTCATTTCTGCTGTTTTATATAATATTACTAGCTGAACCTGCGCTCTTTACACAGCGCTTATATGAGCATGAATCTCCTTGTTATTGCTCACATCTCTACATGTCCCTTTGCAGACACAAGTGAAAGAAGTCTTGGTAAAAATCGGCAAGAGATACTGTAAAGGGGAGATTTTTTCCATTACTTTGTCAATGTCTCGTACCGTTTGCAAGATTTGAGCCTACTTCCGGTTGCAGTTTCTAATTCATGTATGATCTGTGTTTTCTTTCTTCTTGCATGTAGTATGTAATAAGAAAATAAATAAACTAAGTAACTCTATGGTCTATGGAACCCGGAGGTTCAATGCCGCGTTCACAAAAACTCTCCACTGATTTATATTCTTAGCTAATTGGATCCAGTTTTTACTTTGTATTCCTATTTCTGTGAGATCCATCTTAATATTGTCCTCACATCTGCTCCTACGTCTTCCTAACGGTCGTTTTCCGGCTGGTCTTCCAGTTAAGATTTTGAAAGCGTTCGTTCTTTCTTCCATCCTGGCTACGTTACCTGCCCACCTGGGCCTCCTAGATTTGATTACCCTAACAATGTTGGATAAACCGTATAAATGATAGAGTTCCTCGTTATGAAGATTCCGCCATTCCGTATTCCCGTTTCTCTTGGGTCTGAATATTCGTCTCAGGATTTGTTCTCAAATACTTTCAATCTATGTTCTTCGTTCCGAGTTAGAGACCATATTTCGCAACCATACAGAACAACAGCCGTGATTATCGTTTTATACATTTTAAAATAAGCTAATACATTAAACATACAATCAATTGTAATGTTAGTGATATATGGTGTTCATTGGGGAAAACACTCCAAACAATCAAGATTCAACTTAGACATGAGAAATGGTTATCCTTCGTTTTTCATTATAATTTGGCCATGAAACAAACACCTGAGAGATATGCAGCCCATATATACAATTATATGGTGTTGGAATGTATAATTGGTAGGATGTGATGCTTTTTTTTTTTAAAAAAAAAAATTCAACACTTACAATGTATAGTGCGCCACGGATGACAAGATAGACGGGAAATATGCGAACTAAAAACAGTGTTGCAAATTTATGAACTAGTAATTACTGTTGTTATAAGAATTATATTGTTCTATTAATGCAGAAAGAAAAAAATGTTTAATTTTCTTGTGTTCATGTTATTCCTTTCCCTTTCATTGTCGAGTCGTACTCGAGAAATATATCCTTTTCTTTGTCGGCTGAACAATGAGGAAATCTATATATAATGAATATAAATACAATTGGTTATGATATGATTTTTTTTAAATTTGAGTTTAGCGTCCGTTTCAGCAGCAAGAGTATGTGGGAGGTGGGCCTACAGCTTAACTTGAGATCCGAACCACATGAGCTCCTGCCGGGATTCGAACCAGGGTCTCCCGCGCCACAGGCGCGTACACTATCCACATAGACACGAGGTTGTTTTACAGTGAGTTATGAATAAAACTGATTCCTAAGCTTTTTAAACCCTCTTAATCTATAGGTAACGTTTTATTTTCACTTAGTATGCTTCAACAAGATCTGTTTTGTAGCTACAGAAGGAACTGAGTGAGCGTTATAACAAGGGAAGGCAAGCGAGTATTATGAGGCAGCTTAACTTAGAACTTTAAACATAAGCTCCCTTAAGGAGTCAACCCATTACCTATTAAAACAATGTGAAAAGACAATTATTTAACCACGATGGAGTATATTGCTTCTTTGGAAGAGTTATTTAAGTAAGTGCATGATATTACACAACAATTGAATGATTTTGCGAACAATAGGATTTTGTTATGTCAAAATAAAGACGCTGTGTCAATAGTAATTTAAGATTTAAGTTGATTTGAATTTCGTGTTTCTGTGTAGCTAGCTATCTTCCACTTTGTGTTTTATTGTTTTTGTAAGATAAAATGAAATAATGCCCTACATAATAAGAATCTGCTCCCACAATCTGCACTCACAACGAAAATACGATTTTTCATTAAAATGATTATATATATATATATATATATATATATATATATATATATATATATATATATATATATATATATATATATATATGTATGTATATGTATGTATGTATGTATCAGAGCATATGAATCCTTATTTAAAAATAGAACTGGAATAATTATGCGAGATTTTGTTCGTTCCTTGCTACTCGCAGGAATGCAAGGCAAACCCGAGATTGTAAAAGGGAAATGCTTATCGAACAAATGAAATATAGGGTAGTAGCTACCTCGTGCCTAAGCGGTTATCGGCGGGAGCACATGCAGTTCGGATTTCTCATTAACCTGTAGGTCCACGTCCCATATTGTCTCGCTGCTGAAAGAGACGCTAAATATCAGATAAAAAAATATTTCACTATAGACTCCTATTATTCGATATTAAAATAGCCCTTCCCTCTAGTCTAGTACCTACCGCGTGTGGCTTTGTTGCACGTAGTCCCGGGTTCGATTTCCAGTTAAAGCACAAAAGTACATGTAACTTTATAATTCACTTTCATCGATCATCCATTTCATTTAGCCTAAAGGACACAGCCGTAGGACATTTTTCTTCATAACAAATTGTCAACTTTGTCTATTGCGAGGTTTCTCAACCTTGGACTCGCTAGAATATGAGGGTTGAAAAAATGAAATCTTAAGTTTACGTCCTACGATCATGCCGGCTAGACTAAATGAAACGGTGAAGATGAGAAATGAATTAAATGGTGAAACGAAGGAGGAGGAAACGGGTAAACCTCAAGGAAACACATGCACACGATGTTTGTACCACAAAGCTCACTTGGCCCGAGCTGGGATCGAACTAAGGATCCCATGCACCATAGGCGAACGCTCTACCACATTTTTCTTTTTTAAAGTTCGTCCCAAACGGGCTAGTGTTCGCCAATTTCTGTGTAATCCAAACACGACAGAAGCACGAACACAGAGAGGCCCAGGACAGTTAAAAATCCGACCACTCTTCAGAGGGACTCGAACCCCCAGTGGATTGCGCTTCATGATCCGAAGCCGAACGCCCGAGACAACTCGGCTGTTCCCACTTGCTTACCAATGAGCCACCGCGGCCCGATATGAGGGTGCGAAGGGAAATGTAAATGATAAATGTAATTAGGGTCTATAGCAGAAAAATATTTTTTTAAAAAAAATATTTCGAACTTCTTCTTTTGATGGACATATTTTTATTTGTACACTTGTTTCCAAATACAAAAAAAAAAAAAAAAAAAAAGAAAAAAAGAAAGAAAGAAAGAAAGAAAAGCATGTTGAGAAATGAGCTACGAGAATCGTTTTAAAACCGATTGGAATAAAAGAGGAATGAAACTCGTTAAAATCTGCAGATTTAAATACAAGAAAATTACAAATAGAACTTAGAACCGTAAGCGATGAACAGCAATTAAGAAAATATATATAAACAGGAAATTAATTGTGAGGCTCGCAGGCAAGAAGATGTGATAAAAAGGGGTCGTGATATAAAATAAATAAATTGAGGAAGCCTAGTCTATTGCATCATTATATAGTAAGTCTTTCGTAGTCTTTTATCTTCCGTTTAACGAAGTGCAAGAGAATTTACGTAAATCAATTATAATAATGGAACGGCAGAATGCATACCTAAACGAAAACGTGTGGATATATAAGCCTAAAACGAGTAAAGAACTCATACGAATGCCTACACGGAAGCTAGATACTAACAGACACGTGGTAGTCTGAAAATAGTTTAACAAAATAAGCAAATTTTGTATCCACTACCAACAAAATATTATGTGATCCTGAGCAAAAAGACTTTTTCGTCCTTCTACTTTTTGACGTTTAGGTAAAACGAAGAGGGAAGGGACGGGGAAGAGGGGCAGGGTGAAAACATGGCAACAGCGACTTGCCAAACAGAAAGCGGAGGGTGTTCTGACCGCCTAGTTGATCCTAGCGCTACCACTGAAATTGGAGTTCAGACATCACGTCATCTGTGTCTTGCTATACCCGTAAAAACGTAATAAATAAATAATGGTCATGTTTTTTTTTTTTTTTTTTAATATTGAGTTAGAACTGGACAATCTACGCAAAATTTGCAATGGATAAGTTGGATAAGTGAAAACGTCATCTTTCTAGAGCCTGTAGTTTCCGAGATATCACTGTCGAAAGTATTTGCCACAAACATATAAACGTCCACAAACGTATAGTTTAAAAAACTCCAGAGATGACAGCACAATTCATTTGCATTTATTTCGGAGAAGATTTATTAAAATGGATAGGCTTTCAACAATAATTTAAAAGGATGAATTTTGTAAAAAAGATATCTTTAAGTAATTTATTTAAAGTACACCTTGTAAAATATATTTGTCTTTGCTATAAACGTGAAATCACAAATAACTGTAAATGAAAAGTTTGAATACTAAAGTTATAGGTTGGAGCTCAGTCATTCTTAATTGCTATTGTAGCATTTTAGTAGATAGAAGATAGATGGATGTCATTATTTCATAACGTGAGCCCTATCGGGGTGTTGAACTTTAGTATGATCTTCTACATGGAAATAGGTGTACAATGTAATCACACGACAGATAACCAAGCATAGACAGACAAACGAAGCAGTGATCTGTAGGGAAACGTAAACATGTCAGTCACTCTGCCGAATAAATCCTCCAAATATCCAATGCTATCCTGTCGAGGGAAGGAAGAAAGAGATACTAAAGCTGCTTGTGAAATAAACTCATATAAAGGTAGACTGTGCGTACAAATACAGGGTGAACCAATAAAACCTTCTACATTTTAAAGGCTAATAACAAAAATGTATTGCAGATAGAAACTAGTTTATTCAAAAAATAATAAAATGTTTTTGAAAACAGTTTGAAAATACTTTCTGTTATTTGTTGAAATGACTCAACAATTTGCAATAAAATTATTGTCAAAAATAGCGAATGAACTATCCCTGCTTTTGATTGCCTTTAGCTCTGTCAGTGGAGGGGTGAGAGGAGTGGGGATCGTCGCTTCTGCTCACTATTCTTCAGCCGTTTTCAGTCGTCAATGTGGTTTAGTGTGGAATGCAGTCAAAATGTTTATCAAGAGAGACGGATAATTTTAGACAAATGACTGAAGATGGAAGTATTGGTGGAATGAGAAAGTGGGAGGAAACGGGAGTACCCCGAGTAAACCCACGGACCCGATGTTGTCCACCACGAACATACTTGTCCGGGGATCGAAGCAGGGTTTCCACACACCAGATGTAAGCGCTGTGCCACTAAGACACCGAGTCCCCGGAAAATAAAATTAACAAAATCGTTAGAGCTGTGTTTGGAAAAAAATCACAAATTTTTATCTTCACCCTTCAGTTAACCACCTTTATTTTTGGTGTGTGGGGGGTAGGAAGAAAATTTAAAATATCTGGAAAATATCGTTAAAATACTTACGTTTAATCTTTAGTGCGAATATGTTGTATGGTATGGCCTCCTAGGCAAGTCAACATATTTAGATCTGGACGAATGGACGGACGGACGAAAACACGGATAGACATTAACAAATCGATTTTTCGTCATAATGGCTCCATGAAACGTGCAAATCCGTTGAAAAGTCAATTTTTTTTCTTTTTCATTCTCCATTCTTTCCTCTTGTTTATCGTCATTGGAAAGTAAAACTATAAAACGAAAGGTGGCTCCCATTCGGGACATACCATATTAGATGCATCAAGTCCTTGGAGATGAATGTGAGAATCTACACTTCCGCGACTTCACCACTTGACAGGTTTAAGTGCCGCGTGAGACCACGTTGGTTTCATATAAAATATTTCCTAACGGCCACGTGGTGCCAGGTTAGTCTCACACTACCTCTTGTTAGCTTATGGGCTGTGATGACACTGACCTCACTTTTTACATTAAACCTAGTGCAGTGTATAGTAGGCAGCCTGGTAGTACGTGAAACAGCCTTGACCTGTGAAATTGTGAGTCTAACGTGGTCTGTACCACTAGAATAGATAGCGCCGAAGCAGTATCATGATTGTCTTTTTTTGTTTTCCTAGTACGAGTAGTGTGCTTAAATTTCTTTTTAACTCGCTGTATGTCTTCATCACTAACCTTACTTGAATTGTGATATTCATTGGAAGTATGCACATTACAGAACAATGACTCGTTTTCACTATTGTTATCTTCATCGGATAGCATTTCCTGCCAGAGTTCATATATCCGCTATTTTTCTTCAATAAGTACCTGCCATTTCGAAGAAAAGTAAAAATTGTAGCACAGTAACTTATTCGCATTTTTATTTTACAAACCACGTTATCCAAAGATCTAAGTATTATTCAAGTCACTCAAAATTCAGGCAAGATAATAATCACGTGGAACAAAAGTACAACAAAGCATGCAGAAGTTGCCACTGTACTAAACTCGTTACTAACCTACGCATTCACATTTTCCCGGGAAAATCCGTACACAATCGACTAAAATTTGCGTGGTAACAGGTTGGTCTCACGCAGCCACTAAGCCTATTTTGGGCGGCGATGGCCTATTTGAGGCCGTGTAAGACCAATGTGGCACCACAAGAAAATATCAATACTACATAGTATCGATAATGCAGAATTACCTAACACACAGAAACCAAAAATGAAGCAAACACATCTTAGATTTAGGAAGATGTTTTTGTAGGCAATATAACGTGTCAAAGACGTGCTGTGGTCAGCATCATTATTAGCTGATTATTATCCCTATATTTACGATTTTGGAGAGATTGGATGAATCTCTGGGCAGCATTAGAATGATATTGAACGAAAAGAACACTGCGCTTTCACCAGGGATTGAATTCAAATTCTTAAGATGGTAGGTTAGGCGCCTTACCTACTGCAACATTGCGACTCAATGAAATTAAATTTCCTAAACAAAGTTCGGTAATGGTAATTTTCTTTCAATACTCAAAAAAATACTAAATATTAATTTCCAACTTCGATTATGAAACCCTGTCTATGTTGTGTTAGTGATAGAGTGAGTTGGAAAGTGCTGACTAACATATTATGTGCACTTTGTTGGTATCTTTAGTTCCATTGTCTCTGTTCAGTGTTTCAAAGCATTTGAGTCTGTGAGGAGGCAATAGGCTTAGAGACTTTGTTGATTTCAAGTCCATAACCAAACAGAAGAGAACTGTCTTTTGTCTAAACGACATAAATAGTCATTGCACCTGACAACGAATTTCATCTCATAACGATTGGATTATTAGTCCTACACTTCATAGTTTATAGATCTTTACACTTCCTATACTTTACGATAGGTAATCGTCAGAAACGGATATACACGTATCACGATTCCTACATCCCGAAAAAGTTACTTTTCAACGACCATTTGTTTGTCTGTCCATTAATCCTCTTGTATGTACACTCATGTCCAAAATGATTGTCGCATATCTATAATTGTCTTCTTGTAAGAATAAAATTTGATAATGATTTTGCAGGGTACTCTTAATACTGACACTATGCGTATAATCGAGAAATGTATATTTCTGGTAAACTTCATAGGAAAAGAATTATAAATACGAAAATTAGAATGAGTAAAACAAAATCTTGCTAAATGGAGAAGAAAGTTTTATTGTTCTTATTTACTGCTCTTTTGACATGAAATTTGCCACATACATGTCTTTACCGACTATATACATACTAACATTATAAGAAATACCGGGCGAATTCGTTATCAAATTATATTTCTACAACAACATAGTTATAGACATGCGACAATAATTTTGGACATGAGTGTACACTTGTGTAAAGACCGTACCGTTAACGTACCTACATCAAAATTTAAACTTAAGTTTTTTTTGTTTTTTTTTTTAATAAGGTACGCCAGGGGTAAAGGGTTTCACATTTTCTCCCTATTTCCAAACATGAGATTAGGTTACCTAAGGGTGAAAATTAAAAAAAAAAATCTTTTTTTTTTTTTTTTCGGAAACAGCTCTAACGATTTTATTTAAGTTCAGTAGATCAATATTTCATGAACAACCTGATGTTGTGGTATAAATCGTTTCTCTGATAAAGTCCAGAAGGAGTAATTCACTTCTTGTGATGATTTCATTTCGGGTGATTTTCTCAAAAATGATACAGGCGATTCTGCTCATATTTCATAAATACATCAATATTTCGTTAATAATTGATAAGATGGAATAATTTACTTGTCTTGGGACATAAGAGGTAGTTCATTCTTGGGGTTATTTGGAACGATTTTCTGAATAGTTCAGGATATTTTGTTTTTATTTCATTATTTCATAGCCCTATAATGTTGTGTAAATACTTTACTGTTTGAAGGTGAGGTTAGCTTTTTTTCTAAAATTACTAACTCACTCTATGGCCCATGGAGCCCGGAGTTTCAATGCCGCGTTCACAAAAGCTCTCCATTGACTTCTGTCCTTAGCCAACTGAATCCAGTTTCTACTTTGTATTTCTATTTCTGCGAGATCACTCTTAATACTGTCCTCCCATCTGCGCCTAGGTCTTCCTAATTGTTGTTTTTCCAATTGTACTTCCAGTTAAAACTTTGAAAGTGCTCCTACTTTCTTCTTCCATTATGGTTACATGACCTGCCCATTTGAGCCTCCTAGACTTGTTGACCCTAACAATGTTTGGTAAACAGTACAAACTATGCAGGTCTTCGTTATGAAGTTTTCGCCATTTCCGTTCCTCTTGGATCCAAATATTCGCCTTAGGACCTGGTTCTTAAATACTTTCAGTCTAAATTCTTCCAGTCTAAATAGAGTAAGCAACCGATTTTACACAACTTTAGTTTTTTTTTGGCGGGTACTTCCGTTCCTTACAACATTCTGATTCTACTAACTCTTCCATGATCATTCATTTGTCTTAATCGTCTGTCCCCTTTAGCCTAACAGGTATAATCCTGGAACGTTACACTGAAAAGAGTTTCTTAGCTGACAGAATCGTCATATACTGAATTTTTCGCATAAATTTTGACCTCTGCTCCATCTTGGATATCTGTTTTAATCAAAGTAACATGATAAAGAGCGAACTTACAACGGAAGAGAGGGAGATTATATATCGAAGTGGAAGATGATTTATACACCAATCGAAAGCACTAATGACGCCTATAACGAAAATGTAATAAAAATTTTCCGAATGCATATACTGTGCGAGTTATATGAACATATAGGATGTCCAGAAAGTCCGTTGCCACCCCTAGAAAGCGCAAACGCTGAGACAGATGCGGAAACAGGAAAACACGTGTTTGATCATTTTAAAAGTACAACGTGTCAAAGCAAAAAGTGTTGCCCTGGGGCCACCTGCAGGACTTCAGGCAGGGTCCAACTCAAAAATTGCAAATGGTGCGTGGGTCAAGTAGCATATCGTTAGAAAACTGTTTGGAAATGCAAGAAGATGGAACAAGTCTCGACCCTCTAAAATTACCCTGTGCAAAATAGCATGCGGGACAAAATGTTATGAGAAACTTCACTATAAAGTCTATGGCTATCTATATAAATCTGAAACGGTGAGACAATGTCAAAACAGGAAAACATGTGTATCATCGTTTCAAAACTACAATGATTGAATGTAAAAATATTTGTCTCAGGGTCCTCTGCAGGGTCTCAGACAAGGTCTTAATCAAAATTTTCAAACGTCAAGGGGGGGGGAGTCAAGAAACAAGAGCTTTCAAGTTATCGTTTGAAAGCTCTTGCTAAATGAAAGCAAATGGAACACGTCTGGACGCTCTACGATAACACTGTGCAAACATCTTGCGTTTTAGTTCTTCTTTCTGTAGTCGGGTGTTAGTTTGTTCGCACTTTAATTCTTGTGCTCAACGGAAAGAAAGGAAATGCCCCTACTGTGAGAATCTGCTCTTTGGCATATGACTCACACCATACGTGCATTCGAACCAAAAATATTACAGTTTCTTAATGAGCATATTTAGTGCTTTTGATTTGTGTATAAATCATCTTCCACTTCGATATATAATCTCTTTCTCCTTTTGTTTTACTGTTCTTGTCGGTTTTTCTTTTCTTTCTTTTCTTTCTCCTTTTATCTTTACACATTAATGGGCCCCGAAGAGCAGAATCTCACAGTAGGAGCGTTTCCTTTCTTTACAATGCGTACACGAATTAAAGTGAAAACAAACGAAAACCCAACTACTGAAAGAAAAACTAAAACGCAAGATGTTCTTACATTGTTATCCTAGAGCGTCAAGACTTGTTCCAATTGTTTTCGTTTAACAAGAGTTTTCAAACGATATGTTACGTGATCCCCCTTGCCATTTGAAAATTTTGATTAAGACCTCGTCTAGGACCCTGCGGATAACCCTGGGACAAATATTTTTACATTCAATCATTGCAATTTTGAAGTGATGATACACCCGTTTCAGATTTATATCGGTAGTCATATACTTTATAGTGCCTTTCATAACATTTTGACCCGCATGCTATTTCGCACATGGTAATTTTAGAGAGTCGAGACTTCTTCCGTCTTCTTGCATTTCCAAACAGCTTTCCAACGATATGCTACTTGACCCTCTTACCATTTGCAATTTTTGAGTTGGACCCCGCTTGGGACCATGCGGGTGGCCCTAGGACAACACTTTTTGCTTTGATACGTTGTACTTTTAAAATGATAAAACACGTGTTTTCCTGTTTTCGGATCTGTCTCACCGTTTGCGATTTCTAGGGGTGGCACCGAACTTTCTGGACACCCTGTATATTCATGTAACTCGCATAGTATATGCATTCGGAAAATTTTTATTACAGTTTCTTAATAGGCATCATTAGTGCTTTCGATTGGTGTATAAACCATCTTCCACTTCGATATATAATCTCCCTCTCTTCCCTTGTTAGTCCATGATCCAGCCATGTAGTAACAATCATCAAAATTGGGACAACGGTCTATGAGAAGTTCGCGAACTAACACTATATATATATATATATATATATATATATATATATATATATATATATATATATATATATATATATATATATATATATATCCTCTTTTCACCCTTAAAATGGGGATTTTCAAAAACGATGTTTTTTTTTTTTTTTTGTTTAAGGAATAATTTCTATACGATGGACTAATTTGTATTTCATCTTCCTTGTATGTTTACACAATTATGAGTTATTAAATTTTTCGCATGAAGTTTTTCTTCATTGTCCCACCTTAGGATACCCATTGTAATTTCTAAAACCTAAGGTAGGCAAGGGTCAAGTCAGGTACCAAAAAATACCAAAATCGGTCCAGCGTCCTAGGAACACAAACACTCTTACACCCATTTTTATGTACACGGGGCGTTAAAGAACTATACCGATAAATTGTAAGAGATGATTCCTCGCATTAACATATGAGAAAATTTATGTGGGCCTTTGAGGAAAATTACATAATTTCAGAGCCAAGGCTATCCAAAACCTAAATTTCAACATGCGTAATTTGGAATTCGAGAAATCGTGGAGTGGCGGTTCATATTAGCGTGAAGGAAGTCATAGATACGCAATCCGAGAATGCATATTTCATCAATGTACAACGAGTGTGCAAGAGATTCCCTACAGGGTATAGTTCCCAGGTATGCTTCTAACAGAATTTTCATATAAGCTGTGAATTAAAAGTGGGTCTAAATTAGACAAAAAGTAAGCCTTGGCAAGAGAGAACGCGAAATGTTTCGGCAGGACCGCCAGTCCACGGTTTTTCGAATTCAGAAAAAGCACATGTTCAAATTTAGATTTTCCACAATTTTGAACAGTCATAACTCTGAAACTATGTACTTTTCTTCACAAGTTTATATGAAAGTTTTGTTTTATTTTGATGTGAGGAATCACTTCTTACAATTTGTGGGTGTAGTTCATTAACACTCTTTATATAGAAAGATGGTGTAACATCAGACTTAGTAAAATGAACTAAAGTATCAAAAGCAAATTCTTATTTAAAACTAGCAAAATTCCCGTTCTTCACACTCGAACTATTCGTTTCATTTTGGACACAGAAAGCACCAAAGCTGTTACCAATCAACGTAGGAACCCTGAATACTAATATTAGTCATTTTCAATTATTTTTACATGTCAACCCCCCTTAGGGGTACTAATGGTGGACGAATTTGGATTTAAACGGCATTGGAAGTGTCACTGTTCGTCTCAGCGACCCCGAAAGCTATAGAGTGAACAATAATATCGGTCATTTTAAATTTGTGACCTCTTCCTCCTCTACGTTGTTCTCTGAAAGTGAAATAATAAAAGCATTCTAGGCCCCCATCCTCATCTATGTTGAAAATTTGATCGAGATTAGTCTCGCGGTTCAAGAGTTATTGCTTCACAAACATAGCCAACTTAATTTTGAACGAAGTTAAAAATTTCGTTACTGAATTCTCTATGTCTGTCTGTTATTTGCGATTTTCTCAATTTTGAAACCTGCATTCGATAGAGCATCAAAAACTATCAGAGAAAGTGATTAAATTTTTCGCGTCACTCTTACCGTTCCCGACATATTGGCCAAAAAATGGCTGATTTCTAGAGATTTTAGGAGCCATATCTGGGGAACCATAAGTTATAGAGAGATGTTGATGTTGATCAATACGTAAGAGATGGTAAATATTTTGGTACCAAATAGTAACCGGTGGCAACTGTCCAACTGGCCACTGGTTTGGCCAGTAGAGCGTTCACCTCCGGTGCTTGGGGTTCCTGGTTCGATCCCAGCTCGCGCCGTGTGGACTTTGTGGTCGACAAGCACCGTGTGCGTGGGTTTTTCGGGGTTCTCCCGTTTCCTCTCACTTTCTTCATTCCACCATTTCATTCATCTCTCATCATCACAGTCTCCTTTAGCCTAACCGGCATAACCGTGGGACGTAAAACTTAAATATTTCATTTCATTTTTTTTGGTTTGGCCAGTGACCAGTTGGACAGTGACCACCAATTAATGTCGGTAACACAATGTTTACCAACCTCTTAGGTATTGATTAACACTAATATCATCACTAGATGAGTTACATTTCCCGTGATACTGGCCAAAAAATAGTTCCGATTTCTGGAGATTTTAGGAGCCATATCTCTCGAATTGTAAAATACATAGAGATCATATTGGTGTTGATCAATACCTAATAGGATGGTGAACATTTTGGTACCAAATAGTAACCGGTGGCCACTGATTAACTAGCTACTGGGCAACTGGCCGCTGTTCCCCAGATATTGGCCAAGTCATAGAGAAACGATATTTTGCGAAAAACAGAAGAAGATGCGGATAAAAATATTTACTATTACATGTAGGAACAATCACAGTTATCCTTCCCGCTCCATCCCTCCATTCTTTTTAAGTTCGTTCTGGCAATGCTATTGTAACTATATATATATATATATATATCTATATATCTATATATCTATATATCTATATATCTATATATATATATATATATCTATATCTATATATATATATATATATATATATATATATATATATATATATATATATATATATATATATATATATTTGATGAGCGGCACAAAACCTGTAAGCATCATGAAATTCCTTGCCTAAGAGATGGTTTTGAAAAATGAACTTGAAAAGCACTTTACGAATGATATGGAATGTCTAGTTTGATTTGTTCTTACTTTGGCAATAGCATAATATGAATTCTATCAGTTTTATAAAATTCAAATAGAAAGTAGCTTAATAACAACGATGCGACTGAAAATTTCAAAGTTATTTCTAGAATTTATTCTATTCTGCCACACTTATTATTTTCGAATATAAGGAGGATGTAGATAATTTAAAATACAGCTTGTAGTTTGGTGAAGTTAAATTGGAATTCAAAGCATAATCAAGGACTTGGAGAGCGTACGTAATTGGAGGATTATGTCTCAATCCCTTGGATCGACTCCTGCTCTCTCCATTGATTTTTTTTAGGATTCTCAGATAATGTTCATTTTCACATTTGAACTTTTTAAACACAATTTCCTTAAATCTCATGTGGTTTACTCTAGTATTATACTACCTTATTTCTGTATGAACGTGTATAGTTAATTTCAGAGACTACATATGTAATAATCTGATTTGCATTTAATATCTATTTGTTTCCCATGGCATTACGATACTGTATTTTACCGTCTAATTACTCTAGAGGTGTCAGAATGTTTATTTCAAACTTTTACTTAGTAAATAAGAAAATATCATTTGTGAATTAACACATTTATTACATTAATGAATAATAATTTGTGTATTACAAATTTAAAACTATTAGTACGCTGGATTTTAAAATGATACTGAACTTTATTTGTAACTTATTAAGATTAAAGAAAAAAATAATGTAATGAATAACAAATGAAGAACTTATTTTCAAAAGGGAATATTTCCAGAATTACTAATTTTACAGCAGAAGTAAAAAAACGACGAACTATACATTGTGATTTCTACCAAAAATGTTTCCATTTGCATAGTCCAATAGAAGTCATTCCAAATATTCAGAAAAATGGAAATATAAACTTTAAAAAATGACTATATAAAAATAGCGGAAATTTAACTTTTCCTGCCACATCCAAGAAGTGGAACGACTTGTGAAAATCATCACAGAGGTTGCAGCTTAAGTTTTCATCGTCAGCGCACGTGATGGGTACAACAAAGAGAAATTGGAATGTATTGATCATATGCCGACATTTCGAACAAAAAGTGACTATAAAGTCCAAGGGGAAAACTAGAAGAAAATCTTGGCTTGCTGGCCTGCCCCTTAGTAAAATCATGTTTACTAACATAATTTGGGGTAGGTACACCTCACAGTCCACCCACTTACTGATGGTGGGCTCTAGGTTATTTCCAAAGCATAATAATCTATGAAAATAAGCGAACCGCTGGACAGTAATTGAGGAAATGTTAGTAATTAGAGAGCCAAATCTTTTATTTAGGCTTTCATGGCGGAAAACTTTAGAATAAAACTCAAAGTCAGAACCAATTGGAAAGTATCAACAGAAAAAAGACATTTTTAGTCTAAAATAGACAATTTTTGATCAAAAGCATAAGTAAACAACATAGGAAACCACCTCTGACTCACAAATTTAATATATTTGTCATAAAGAAAACGATGAACGACCATATTGCAGAAAAAAATACATAAAATAGCCAAAAATGACATTTTTTGAGATTGTTGTGCGTGTTGCGTAACCAAATATGTTCTGCGCGTTGTACTATCAAAACTTCAAGGTTAATACACGCCACCTAAACAACCTCCAAAATATCTTTAAAAAAGACGTCTTTTTGGTCACAAATGGCCACTTTTCCGCACTACTCATCTTAACATTTCGAAAAAAACGTTTTTTATGCACCCTAATAAATATATTTTTATGCTAATTTTCTCGAGAACATTTTTTTTTTTAATTCTTACAAGTTAGTACGGTTTTTAGAGGCATTTAAATAAAAATATTTATGTTGTTTACCATTAAAAGTAATTGACCCTTGCCAAAAATAAAAGACACAACTTTCTGTTCTGTTGCCACTAAAGTAATCACGGTTCTTAAATGAAGTAAGAGAAACCAGAGATTTCGATCAGGAGTCAAATCTCATAAATTGGAACCTTGACTTCCGATAAACTTCTTATCGCAATGCGCATCAGTAACTCTTTGGTGAGGAATGAATTTTACATCTAACCCATTAAAATTTGCAGACTTGCAGAGAACATTTTTCAAACTATTCAGAACTTAACAACAGCTAATTGAAGAACCACTTCCCATGGAAAGTAGTTGTATCAGATAAGAGGAAATATGTCTTAAAGTGAAAGTGGAAATTTCCATGAGGAAACTATAAAATTACGTTAAGTTACATCGGCGCCGTTTTCTTATTTCTTTTTTTTAATACTTTTTAACTATGGAACTTCCGTTCACGTTTGTAATTTTCTTAATGAAGTAGGATTATTGCTAATTACATGTTATTGCGTAATTCACAAGTGCTTGACTGAGACCAAAACTCTTTTTTTTTTTTTATTTCTTTAGTATTCCTGTCTTTCTCACCCTGTTCATATAGCTTATTCACTCTTCGTATTGTCAGAAGTTCAAACTTCATTTTAATTAAAAATGGATTTAACAACATTGAAGAGAAACTTCTTCCTAATTGAGCCCACAGATGGTTTTAGCTGCAAGCTTTTCTTTTTACCCTACATTGGCTGTGTGGAATGACACCGATTCATTTCAGAAAGCATCCTGCTCTCAAATTTCTCGAGCAGAAGCAACGTTTCAAAGTGTTAATATCCCAATATCGTCTCGCTGGCATATTAGCGATCTTTAACGGTATAACTATGAACAACCATCTTCAGGAAAATTTCATCATACACGGTGCCTCTAACAATGACATTTTTATGTTCTATAATTTTTTGGAGGTTAACTGTCCTTTAATAAGTACTAAGTTTCTCTATGAATACCTTTGACCCCATAAGATAGATCATAATTTCAACCACTGTTTAAACCCTCTGGTTTATTACTTCTTTATGAAGAATATTTTACTTCATAAAGTGCCATAGCTTCGCTAATTAACATGGATCTATATTGTTGCGAAATAAGATTTTACTTTCCGTAATTTAGTCTATTTTGTATTTAGCACATATACTAACAGAAAGTTATAAGCTACTAGAGCAGTTGTGTGACAAAGAATATTGGGTTCAGTTTTGTAAACTGGATTAAGTTACTTGCCTCAATTACGCCAAATATAGGATCAAAAATGAATGTATGTCTGAATATAGAGGAGTAAAACAATTCAGTTATAACGTTTGGAAGATAATATAACTCACGACGTTCCTGTATCGCTGAAAATCATCGTTTTTCTTTGATATTGTGAGGAAAACTTTTTTTTTTTTTTTTTAGCAATTACACATTGCATTTGCAACATACACAACCCAATCATTATTTACTTTCTAGTGGGTCAAATTACGTT
Source organism: Thermobia domestica (assembly GCF_964235325.1). Classification (NCBI taxonomy): domain Eukaryota; kingdom Metazoa; phylum Arthropoda; class Insecta; order Zygentoma; family Lepismatidae; genus Thermobia; species Thermobia domestica. Next base: position 49,679,766 of record NC_137459.1, read on the forward strand.
TATTCACATGTCTGTTCTATGTACTTGGCTTAATAAGCAATTAAAGATTTTTTTCTTTGAAAATTTGTTCAAACTCCAATGTTGATGGTTCATAACTGCAAAGCGAAAAAAAAAAAAACTACAATCAAATACACCGTTTGCCATTTTAAGTGAAACTCCTAGAAGACATCGGAGAAAGTCGAAATTTGTAGAATATGTAGAGCATGATACGGTAAGTAATTGATTGCCATGACAGCGTCATGAAGCAGCAGAAATTCCGGAATACCATATAGTTGTAGCAACTGGAGAACAGCGTGAGAGCCACAGTTGAGTGGTAGATGAAGGTTAGCGTGACGTATGTGCATGCGGTCAAAAGATGCCTCCTCGTTTAATACGGCACTCCTTGCAGCAGGTTTTGGCCTTTCATCCTGCATAAACAGTGGCGTATCACAAGTGTGGTTTGTTCTTCCGCGACATTGGTGCCCAAATTAGATGGAATGCGGCAACAGCGCAAGGCATATGGAATCTATAGATCCAGGAAGCACTACGCAGCGACATGCCGGATCCCAACGATCACGCCTTTCCACGGAACACGAGAGCAGATGGCTTGTATATCTGAATGTTATGGTTTGCACATCACATTCCGCACACTGGCGCAAGCACTGGAGGCTGTTTCTTCGCATCAAGTGTCCCCACGGTCAGTTTTAAGTTATGTGGCAGAGCGGTGCCCATTGCTATGATTTTCGCTGTCTGCAGAGCGTAGATATGAGAGACTATAGTGGTGGGGCGAATATTGTGCACGGGGAAACGAATGGTAGGATTCCTCTTTTTAGACGAACCCCTCTTTTGTCTGCAGCACCACGATGGCCACATCCGTATCTGGAGCTACCGTGACGTTGGTCATTGAAATTTTGATACATCAAGAGGAAGTTACCGGATTGTTCCCTTATTTGAAGGACATATAAATGATGGGATGATAAAATGTTCAGAAGTGTAGCTCCTAGACGTATCATATGCGCCGATGAAGCCCATTGAAACAACAAAGGTAGGCAGTATAGAGTGATATAGCTCAGTAGCAGTATTATTGTGACGTGATTGTAATTGGACGTTCGAAAATGCATAATCGTCGAATGCAGCAGCAACTCCAGCAGATTTCCGCCTTTGATCAGGGAATATTTGTGGCATATCACGACTGCAGATTATTTTTCTCGAAATATTGGTGATTGTGTAGGACGGAATATAGACATAATGATGCGGATATGAAAGGGATAACTCCAGGAAGATCATCACCGTTCCTGCACACAACGATATTTAGGATCCGAATGACAGCGTCTTTCTTCGGTCCGAGAGGATAGACTTCTTGTGTACATTACTATGGCAGATTGGATAAGCACATCCCAAATACTGGTGCACGGATTGGGTGTCGCTGCGCAATAACTAGTGTCACCACAAACAACGTGACGTCTTCTGGATTGGAGGGGCACATTGGTACTGGGCTCATTTCTGCGTACTCTTTCTACAGCGCATAGGCCTGTGCGACTGCATTGGTACCGCAAATGTTACGCATAGATAATAGAATGGCACGTCACGGTCTTCTTGGATTAATCGCGCTGTAGTTTGCAGAGTCATAATGGACGCAGCCGTGTCTGGCTTTATTCTAGCAACAAGACACTTTCACTCTGCATCGCTACTGCAGTTCTTCATCGGGTGTTGTGGATGTCTGGGTGTATCTAATATGCATAGCTAGATATTTGTTCAGACAACAGTACACAAATGAGATGTTGAATCCTGTTGTGGTCACTGTATTGCAGATTCCTCATGGAGCTATTATCCATCACGATAACGCCTGATCGCATCTTGCACATAACTTCTACAATTCCTCGACGAAGACGATGTGCCATGATTTCTTAGGTGGCACGTTCACCTACTTTATCACTTATTGAACTTCTGTATAATTCCACAAGGCCTTACAAACCAGAGAACTTCCAGGTACAGTTGACGAGCTTTGGTAACGTGTCGCAGACCCATGGGTTACCATTCATCAGAAGGACATCCCAGGTTTCATCCTCTGTATTGCTTCTCGTGTCACAGCAGTTTTGTTAGACCAACACGCTACTGACCACTGTACACTTCTTAGATTTTTGCGATACCATCACACGGCGCAATAAATATAATAATTTCATACTCGGGACTCAATCTACTGTCTAGTATTTGTGTTGATGTTGCAGTTTCAACGTTCAGTAGTGTATATTATTATGATAGGGTTTACAAAATTTTCATCTTGCCGTACTCACCTTCATCGGTCATTTAACATATGTGAATACGCTGGAATTCTGTTTTTAAGAAGTTGCTTGATTAGGCTTCTCGGTTACGCAAATGTTAGAAAGAGGGAGGAAGATAAGAACACACGGCGCGTAGTGATCCCTGTGCTCGACCTGCTACACTGACACTGGGCGGCTACTAGCATGCTTGATTCTCAATTCGTTAGCAACGATTGCTTCTCTGGTCAGTAGCGCCCATAATCAAGGAAACTCTTCTTGTGATAACATGCGGACAGCTGTCGTGAGAACAGTAACACGATTAATAATATAGTTTGTTGATAACTGAACAAATGTGTGTATTTATATATCATATGTGAATTTGAAATAAATGATCCACAATACAAGTACGTTGTGCGCATGTGTAGCATGGTAAGCTTTACAAAGTAATTACTGCTAGAAAGAAACTTTATACCTAGCGGAAATCAAACGCTGGCCTTCGGCACCATTTAGCCACGTAAGTGTTCCCACGAAAGGTAGAATCTTTGTAAAAATAATTGTGGGATGAAATTTGAGATGTCTGAATTAGCCTTAACATTATTAATACTGTGAAATGGGACATAATAACAAACGGATATATTGATGTATGAAGTATCTCATGTTCTGTTTTTGCGTCTTGTTTTTGCCAGCTTCAGAACGCGCTACTATCCACACTTTCACACACTGGCAGCACGCCCGGCTATTTCTTGCGCCGGAACAATAATTTGAAAGCACCATTAGGACGGCAGAGGATTAGAGCTGCCATATCTAGATTCCCTTCTGGTAACATGAATTGTCACTTCGAGAATTCAACGTGGATAAACTTTTCGCTCCTAATCAATGTTTTTCACGTGTGATGTTAGCAGAAGAACAGGAGAAAGTAGAATCTATGTGCGATAGAGAAAGTCTCTAAAAATGCAATGAAAAAACATAAATAGCTCAGGAACGAGACATGTAACGGAATGTGTAAAAATAAAAGTAGAAAGAAATATATAGAAAGAAATTTTTCACTTTCTCAAAATCCTCAAAGATCATTCTTCTGTTTCAGACGTATTTCAATGAGACGAAGACACATACACACAGTTTTTTTTCCATCACTCTCGTCTTTCCCGGCGGCGGAAGACCTATCATCGGCAGCGACGCTGAAGGATCCACTCTACAACAATCGATTTCTACTGCTCATTGACATTCCACATCCTACGATCTGCTAGACGTCCATAAAATGGCAGAGTTGATATATATATATATATATATATATATATATATATATATATATATATATATATATATATATATATATATATATATATAATGTGTCTGAAACAACATAGATGTTGCGAAAGACATTACAACACCCTAAACAAGGAATCATATCATGAAGATTCATTAATTACGTGCTCGAATTGATGTTGCTAACTGTAACACTGAGATATCTACGAGGGGCTATCATATAACAGAGTAGGAATTTGTATTTTGAGGATCGGAGAAAATTCCAAGATATAAACTATGTATACACACGATACAAAATTTTCGGCTCAGTCATCCTCTCTTACACCTATATTGCTACTGATTTCGTGTACGTGACGTCTGTCAACTCTACACTATATGATCATCGCGGGTTTAAGTTGGCAATCTTATGCTAGATAGGAGTGCAGAGGGGCAATGGTAGAGTGCTTCCTCTGATACTTGGGATCACTGACTCGATCCTAACCATCTGAGTTTATAGTACACAATAATGTGTTGGTGGATTTATTTGGATATTTCCCGTTTCCTCCCACATTTACGTTCTATCAATTCTTTCATTGTTACTTCCATTAATTATTCGTCTCCTTATACTATAGAACATGGGACGTTAAATAAATTGAATTTTTTGGTTTTACGTCCTACGATTATGCCATTTAGAGTAAATGAGTGGGATGACTAATGAAAGTTGTGTAATTATTTTTTGTTTTCCCACCCGGAATCAAAAGCGGTTCCACGCGGACCAATGGCAAACGCTCTAGCCACTAGACCAGAGGAGAGGGCTGTTAAAAAAATCGTTTATTTTTTTAACGCTAGATGGCAGCATTCAACCACGTACGGCCAGTTGTGCTATTCTATTTTTTTAACAACTGGTTCGCTCTCTCTCTCTCTCTCTCTCTCTCTCTCTCTCTCTCTCTCTCTCTCTCTATATATATATATATATATATATATATATATATATATATATATATATATATATGTATATACACGTATATACAGTGCGTTCCACGAATAACACTAAGGCCTGTCTCCTGAAGAAACTAAGGCAGATAAAAACATGAAACCTTCTGTAACCTTCAAGGGACATAAAAGACAACACTATGCTGATATGGAGAACCCCCCATCAGGTGCGCTTAAGGGGATTACGGAGTGTAACTACAAAATCTTAAATACTAACTCCCACCATGTTTTATCTCGTTTGAGAAATAATCACGTGTAGAAACTAATTTTGAAAACTACATGTCGCTAGCATGTCTCTACCAAACATGGCAGCCATCCTTAAAGTAGGGTCGAAGTACGTTCCACGCATAACACTAAGGCCCATCTCCTGAAAAAACCAAGGCAGATAGAAATATGAAATCTTTTGTATCCTTCAAGGGACATAGAAGACAATAAGGCTGATAAGGAGAATCCCGCAAGAGGGGGACCTAAGGGAGTAACTATAAAATTTTAAATAGCAACCCTCACCGTTTGGTACGTCTTTGAAAGGTAATCACGTATAGAAAAATGTTCTGGAAACTGTATGTTGCTATCGTGTCTCTATCCATCATGGCGGGCATCTGTAAGTACGGTCGAAGTACTCGTAGTTACCCCCCGTAACTCCCTTAGGCCCCCAGCACGGGGATTTTCCTTATTAGCATAATGTTGGGTTTATATCCCTTCCGGTTCAAAATCTCTTGTCGTCGCGAATTCTGTCGAGGAATTTGAAGCTTAAAATATATAAAACGATAATCATGCCTGTTGTTCTGTATGGTTGTGAAACATGGTCGCTTACTCTGAGGGAAGAACATAGACTGAAAGTATTTGAGAACAGGATCCTGAGAAGAATATTCGGACCCAAGAGGAACGAGAATGGGGAATGGCGGAAGCTTCATAACGAGGAACTACATAGTTTATACGGTTTACCCAACATTGTTAGGGTCGTCAAGTCTAGGAGGCTTAGGTGGGCAGGTCATGTAGCTAGAATGGAAGAAAGCAGAAAAGCTTTCAAAGTCTTGACTGGTAGACCCATAGGAAAACGACCATTAGGAAGACCTAGGCGCAGATGGGAGGACAATATTAAGATGGATCTCGCAGAGATAGGAATACAAAGTAGAAACTGGATGCAATTAGCTAAGGATAGAAGTCAGTGGAGAGCTTTTGTGAACGCGGCACTGAACCTCCGGGTTCCATAGGACATAGAGTTAGTTAGTTAGTTATATCCCTTCAAGATTACTAAAAGTTTCATGCTTTTATCTAGGGATGCGCACGAGACAAGATTTGAGGCTGTCTCGTCTCGAAAATGTGCTCTAAAAGTGATATCTCGACTCGAAAACCGTATATTTTTCTATTGGAAGAGCTGTGTCTCGTCTCGAATTTTCTCAGGAAAATTCTCTCTCGACTCGACTTGTGCGCATCCCTACTTTTATCTGCCTTGATTTCTTCAGGAGTCGGGCCTTAGTGTTATGCGTGAAACGTACTTGACCGTACTTGGAGATGGTTGCTTTGTTGGATAGGAATACACTAGCGACATGTAGTTTCCAGAACTGGTCTCTACACGTGATTACCTTTCAAACGAGGTACTACACGGTGGAGGTTGCTATTTAAAATTTTGTAGTGACCCTTCGTATCTCCGTTAAGCCTCCCTCTTGGGGGATTATCCTTATCAGCATATTATTTTCTTTTATGTTCCTTGAAGGTTACAAAAGTTTTTATGTTTCTATCTGTCTTGGTTTCTTCAGGAGATGAACCTTAGTGATATGAGTGGAACGTACTTCCACCGTACTTTACAGATGGCCGCCATGTTGGATAGAGACACGCTAGCGACATTTAGTTTCCAAAACGAGTCTCTACACATGATTTCCTTTCAAACGAGATACCACTCGGTGGGGGTTGCTATTTAATATTTTGTAGTTACCCCCCGTAACCCCCTTGAGCGCACCTGATGGGTGGTTCTCCATATCAACATAATATTTTCTTTTATGTCCCTTGGAGGCTACAAAAGGTTTTATGTTTCTATCTGTTTTGGTTTCTTCAGGAGACGGGCTTTAGTGTTATTCGTGGAACGCACTGTATATATGAGTCGTATTCCAAAAGTAAGGGCCGTCGGCGTATAGTGAAACAGGATAGGCCGGAACACAATTTCACGCATGAAACGCCAACTACGGACTATTGACGAAGTCACTGCAGTGGTTGTCTTGAGTCAGTAGGAGTTTGGCAGCCTGGAAGGCAGATCGCAATGGCCGCGAGAATTGTTTCTCTCGCTAGATGTAAAGTGCGCAGTGTGATACGTTTTTTGCTTTTAAAAGGAACTGGTGCTGCTGTATATCCGTCGGGAATTGTGTCAAGTGTATGGAACTACAGTAATGAGTGCAGAAAAGATTCGCAAATGGTGTCGCGAGTTTCAAAATGGTCGCACCAACGTATACGATGAAGACCGGAGTGGCAGGCCTAGTGTTCAGACGGATGACCTCCTGGAGCAAGTGAATCAAAAACTGCGAAGTGATCAGCAATTGACGATCAGTGCTCTGGCTCATGACATTCCCTACGTTGCACGAACTACCATCTACAAGATTGTCACAAAAACGCGTGGATATCACAAGTTGAGTGCAAGGTGAGTGCCGGAAATGTTAACGGACCAGCACAAAGAGCAACGAATGTGCAGTGCCCGACAGTTTTTGGATAGCTATCGAGAACAAGGAAATAATTTGTTTTCCCACGTTGTGACGGGCGATGAGACGTGGATCTCGTACACTAACACCGAATCCAAACAATAGTCCATGGAGTGGCGCCATTCAGGTTCCCCCAAATCAAAATGGCTTCAGCAATCCCCGCATTCGAGTCGCAAACTGATGTCTACTGTCTTGTGGGACTACAAGTGCATCCTGTTGGTTGATTTTTGGAACGTTGGACAACAGTTACAGCTGATGTGTACTGCGACACGCTCACCAAAGTGCGACGCGCGATTCAAAATCGACACAGCGGGAAACTGTCGTCCGGAATCATCCTCGTTCAGGACAACGCGCGTCCTCATACCGCTGTCGTCGTCGAGAAGAAGATTCAAGATTTTCGTTATTATTTGTTTGACCACCTTCCGTACAATCCCGACCTTGCCCCAACCATTACTTCCTCTTCTTGCGTTTGAAACGGTGACTTGGTGGACAACGGTTGGAAAATGACTAGGATTTCAAGAGGCCGTTGCCAACTGGTTCCAATCCCAGGTTGCAAACTTCTATTTAGACGGTTTACGGAAGATGTTGCAGCATTACGACAAGTGTTTGGAACGAAATGTTAATTATGTGGAAAAGTGAAGTAACTTCGTATACACCTATTTCTGACAATAATTCCCGTTCCACACAAGTGTCTGTTTTTTAAAAACCATTAAACGACCCTTACTTTTGGCATACGCCTTGTAGGGTGTCCCACCAGGAAAGGGCCATGTTTTGAGAAATGACAGTGTGGGTCATGACAAGCAATCGTCCGAGATATCGATGAAAAGACCAATATTTCGTACACATTGCTTCGAAGACACATATTTCCGGAACTGATGAAAATACCGGAATCATACCAAAACAAGTAATTGCACACGTAATAGGCATTATATGCATAGGCGTGCGCAACGTGGGTGCCATGGGTGCCTTGGCACCCCCATTAGACAAACTTTTTTTTTATGTAGAATTATTACAAACTGAGAAGAGATTACGTGTAAATTATTTCCCGTCTGCATGTGTGCTGTGCGTCGCCGACGCAGCGTCGGGTGCAATGTCGTTATCTTTTCTTAGGGAAAAGGGGGGGGAGGGAGGGAAATAATTCAAAGTTGCTTGCTTTCACAACAATGCAAACAAGCGGGAAAATAAAGAGGTGTTTTCACAAATTTGTTTGGCGTCTTTCTTTTACTCTTGTCTAGGTCTTGCGTGTGTGTGTGTGTGTGTGTGTGTGTGTGTGTGTGTGTGTGTGCTTATGTCTCAGTATAACAAACGGCTCTCGTGAACCGGTGCGAACCGGCTGAATAGCACCACTGCATACGCCATACGGCAACATATATTGGTCCTGTTTCCTTTCTATATGAGACTTAGCATACTTTCTCCTTTTTTTTCTTTTTTAGTGTTCCAAATATATTTACATAGACCACTATATTTATTTTTTTCTGCAGTAATAATCGTTATGTCAAAGAATTCATACACAGTATAGGCGGGAAGTAACTACGTATCTAGATTGAAACAATTCATATTGCAACGAAATTTACACTGTCTTTAGTGCATCATAAATGTAATTATTTATGTACGAGTATCTTATTTTTTAGTTGTTTTATGTTTTGTGTTGAACTTTTTGAAATTCAAACTATGCTATGTATAAGGATGGGAAGTCTTAAGGAACTGCGTTGGATTGTCCGTCTGTCTGTCAACAAGTTTCAAAGCAAAGATGGTAAGATAGAAGATGGGGAGGGGCGATCGACTCAGCGTCTTAAGAATAGATTTCGTTTTTTTTTATCTTAACGCTCTATTCAAAGTGAAAGTGGTATAAATAAATCATTTCCAGTTGTTTTGTTTATACCATATAGCAAATCTGGTTGTAGGGATAATCTTTTTTTTCTTTCTTTCTTTTTTTTTTTTTTTTTGCACACGATTAATCACCGGAAAGTGTAGACCCCATCTCCAAACTCAATTTAGTACTAAACCGGAGGTAGTAGAACTTTACTCCTCTGACTTGATTCGTTTATTGGAAACGGAAATGGTAGAAATTTATTACCACATCCGGTTTCAATATTAATTTTCATAGAGCCAAAACGGTAAGAGATACCGAAAAATTACATTTTGATATGGCTTCAGCGTCCCAGAAATTAAAAAAAAAAACATTTCCGGGCGTTCGACGTTTATCATCATTTTAACTGGTCACGCATGAGAGATGTCGTGAGAGTGTGGGAGGAAACGGGAGCATCCGAGAAAACTCATGGACACTTTGTTGCCTACCATTAAGTTACTTGGCCAAGGAACTAACCAAGGACCCCCAAGCACCAGAGGTAAGCGCTCGACCACTGAGCCACTGTGTTTCTTTGTACGCAGAACAAGATCGTGGTTCTCGATTAAACAGTGAAGAGAAGTAGTTAAGACACATTTTGTGGGGGATGCTATGTTCTATGTTGCAGAAACAGAACACTAATCGAAGGGAATAAGATCTTACGGGAGGTTTTCGAAATGTGGGCTTGAAGAAGAACAAACAAAAACAAATGTATAAATAAAAGCAATATACTAAAACCGAACTATTTTCCACGCATTTCCTTGCTTTTTCCTGATCCCGACTTTTCTGATGTCATGGCCGCATGGGTACATGAACCACTCATGAAACCAAGTTTCTCAAGAGATTTTTCTGTGTCGCCAAATTCTTCTAGCGTTTGTGTGTCACCGTATTAACCTTGGCTGTAACTTCTTTATACGTTAAGTTCATAGATTTGGTGAAATATATATTTTTTTTACTTATTTGTCTTGAGGAAATTATCTATTGTACGCTTTACAGAATGCATAAAGTCAAGGATACTGTCATGTTTCTTAAGATGTCCACAACTGGGGCAACATTTTTTACTGTAAATGATTTTCTGGAAGATACAATGGTTAGGTTGAGTCTAGTATGGTTTAATATCTAACGAGTATCTATTTTGTTGGACACTAAAAGGGCGAATGATTAACAATTGTGTACTACATTGGGGTCATTTTGGGACCCCCGAAGATGTTTAATGTAGTATGTCTATTAGGCATACGTGAGTATCTAAAAGTCTGTTCTTGTATTTTCTCCCCAGTGAAGGCTTAACATATTGAAACAAAGTATCATTTGTTGTTGTTTTACTGTTATGTAAAAAAAATGATTGTTGCTGTTATGTAAAAAATGAAAACTGGGGTCATAAAAGGACCCCAGGGTGAAACCCATTTATGGAATCCAATCTTTCTTTCTATTTTGTTTCTTCTTACAAAACGACCAAAATTAGTAGTTTACATAACCGCTCAATAGATGACAGAAATTAATAATATATTGTTCCCAAAAATTACTTCATTATTGACATAATAAAGTGAGTTGGGTGTGAAGTAAAAAAAACAATCTTACATTATGCTACATTCTTTGTTACGCTGTCTCTTTCTTCCTCTGGTTATAGTTTGAAGCAACATATACAGTAGAGTGTCGATTATCCGAAGTAATTGGGAACATGGGTGTTCGGAAAACTGGTTTGTTCGGATAATCGAACTGTACATGTTTATTTGCCAAAAAGAAGTACTGTACAGTAAATTTATTCATAAAAAGAAGTGTGCTGATTGTTGAGACACAGCAACTGGCGGCTTGGCCGGTCAGCAGCGCCTTATGAAGGCCCCATTAGAAGCAATGTTCCGCCAGCGGTGGCTCAGTGCGGCGACTACTGTGGGAAACTTGGTTTGGGAGTAAGGGGGATGATGGACGGTAGGGTGGGAGAGTAACAGGTGCGAGCGAGTACACAGTTCGGTTAAGCGGTCGTTCGGTTGACCGACGTTCGGATAATCGACGCTCTACTGTACCTTGAAACCTGCTTAGATTTTTAAACAGCTTGTGAATAATAAAGTGCCTAGTTTTAAAGGGCTAAAACCTGTAGCAATAACCCCAAGAATATGACTTGATTATTCTAGGTTGTAGTTGTGTCTGTTGTCTAGTGATGAGGCCTTCAAGTATTTCTTTTCTACATATTTTGGATGGCAATAATAATGTCAGTGATATCAAAGGTGACAGTTTGAGTTGAAATGCAATGCAATAAGTTATTCTTTTGAAATGTTTTTGTATAAACTTTCCGTATAAAATACCATCAATTGCTAATTTTTAATTAGGGTCTCAAAGGGACCCAATAGTATCTCCTATACTATATTTTTTGACGGTAATACACAAGGGTTTTAATATATGTATTGGTAGACGATAGTGGAGAGGAAACGGGAGAACGCCGAGAATAAACATTCGCATACACAGAAGATTGTCCAGCTCAAACTAAATCAGAAATATTTCACATGAAAAGAGACCTATATCTACTAATAAGGCACCGTGACTGCAGAAAAGTAATTAGGAAGCGTTACAATACGCGCACAGAACAGCCAAACAGAAGCATAGTACAGGCAGGAAACTGTGAACAATGGAACAAAGTCTCGTGCTATATACTCAAGGTATATAAAATAACAGGTAGCCCCAGTTCACGTTTGGCGTTCTGATTGGCTCCCTGTCTGTGACGTATTGTGGAGGAACTTTTGCCCATCTTGAAACAGTATACCAACTAGCGTAATTATGTATGTAGTATTTCACTTGTTCTCTTGAACGATACCTCGCGATGACCCGGGATGTTATAAAATAGAGGAACTGCCCATATGTATCTTCATCTATTAGGTAACTGAATGACCGACATATATGTTGGCTCAGAACATTGCAATCTTCATATGTGGACATTTAGTGTGTCTGTCGTTTATTTTTATTTAAGTCGTTGCATCAGATTTATATGATACAATGGTTACATGCTGCACGTATGGGTGCACAAATAGGAGTGGGAAGAAATTACCCGAAATAAACCTTTCACAGGTAAGAAAATCACCAATCATAGGATACGTATGGCTTCACGATTTTGTGGTATGGGCAGATTCTCTATTTTAAACCATCATTAGCGATACCTCCACGTGACGTCACCGATCGCAAAGTATCCTGGGAAAATGAGAGCAAAAAGGCTGAATCGAGAGTCCCCTGCTGTATATCACCCGAACATGTGCTAGACAAAACCCTCTCCGTCGTTGTGACTGAGTCACGAGGTCAATGGATCCAAGCCTCTCTCTCCGCATAATCTTCACCCTCCCTCTGCCTCGGCTTGACTGGTCATACTCTGGTCAGTATACGACTAGACTTAATGGAAAAAACAGTAGTACAAGGATAAGATAGGGATTGAGTCATTTCCTACTGATCCACATATTGCGGATTAGCATCGGGTTGCGACTGTGAGAAATAGGTGGAGAAGAGAAAGAAAGGTGGAGGTAGGGGAATTGAAAACAGATGTTAGCAGTGTATGATTAGTCGTGAATCCACGATGTAACGCTGTTGAGTCTCATATACTAAGAGCACGCGAATATTACTGTTGTTTTGTGGGAAGAATTCACCCTTCAGGCACATTTACACAGTAAGATTTTGGCAGGTTCAGAAATATATATATATGAAATGCAAAAAACAGTCAAACAAATATATGTTAGTTTCAACAAAAAGAAATTGCAACAAATATACTGTATGAAAGTAGTAACCTTATGTTATTTTTAAAGAAATATATGTATCAGGGTAAATGATAATTCAATATTTTAACTACTGTCTTTATAATGCAAACTGTAAGATAGCACATTTAGTATTAAATAGAAAATAGATATTCCCGGAAAGAATTCCAACGACTTCTACCAACGACTTCTAGGTTACGGTTAAATATAAATTAAAAAAAAAAAAAACACTATTAATAATTTCATAAATTAGTTCCGAATGTAAGCTAACTTCTTATAGGATTTAGATTTCTGGGCGTTCGGCATCTAAGGCCATTTAGCCCGTCACTTTTGAGGGATGAGGTCCCTCGGTGAGCAGTCTATCCGGGGAAACGAAAAGAAGAAAAGATTGAGGAAGGAAGAAAGTGGTCTGATTCCTATAAGTTAGGTCCCAGTTTAGCATTTGCCTAGTGTGAATGAGAAAAACCCAGGAAAACCTCATTCTGAGTAGCTGGCCTGAAAAAAGCATTTACACTTTCTCGACCGATTGTCTCCATCGGGAATCGAACCCGGGAGCCACTTCTTATACTATGAATAATCAGAATAACGAACAACTCACAAATAATTCCAAAAAGAATGAACCAATTGAAATGGCTTCCTTCTAGATCACACCTTCGCCCTTTTCAATAGTAATGCATGTACCAACAAGCTCGTTTTGACCACTACCATTCGAATACTAATATGCAACGCCTATTCATTGATACAATTTTACTCACTTTTCTAACATTCACAGAGATCACTTAATATTTGAGCTATAATCTTTCGGCTTCAAAAATTTGACTATAAATTCCCATTATACAGACTTTCCAATCCCTATATAAAATTCTTCAATTTCTTTACTAGTTTTTTTTTTTTTTTAATGTTCCCTGTAAGTGGTGTTTGCTTGTGACAAAAATCTAAACGAAGAATTTTAGTTCGATATAACTCCACCATCGGTGCTATTTCTCAAGGTGAAACTTAGACCTGCTATACATTATAGGATAGATCCTAAGAAATCTCTTACGATTTTCCTTAGAGTCAAAACCTCAAAGTGTATTTTATTAGATCGTATGTCATTTTCTATGTTCTCAACGATCCGATGAGATTTTTCTCGTTTAGAACACGCTCTATTTTGGAAAGAAAATTGGTAAGATTTCGATTTGAGCGACATCAGGTGAGAGAAAGTGAAAATAAGTTTGTGTTCTTGCCGCCAGTTATATATGGGTGAAAGAGCAAACATACTTAACAAGATGAAGAGTGGTGCAGGGACTGATGCGATATGTTTTGCTAATTTATCTTCTGATTTTTATGCTCCTTTTAGAGGTGTGCAAGTTAACAATATAGCGCCTGGTATCAATATAAGCGGATGCGCAACGTCATTCGATCAGACAGGAAAACTCTTCACGTATGGGGCACAAAAGAGTAGGATTTCCCACGAGATTTGTCGTAACATTTTTCCGAAGATAAATCTTAAGATATTTTCTAGGGTTTATCTCATAGTGTATAACAACCCTTACTGAAAATTACAAACAATTTTTCTTTTTAACAGATCGTTACAACGGGTAGCTTACCTTGAAGATCACTAGCTACGCCATCTATATTTTTGTGTGTCTGCTACCATTACATTCTTTTAACATTATGTTTCCTGCCTGCACTTTGTTTTCTCCATGTGCTTTGCTGAAAATGAGAGAAACAAACCGTGACGTCACAGATCAACCAACTGGAAATGACTGCCATAAGAGCTAGGGTGAAAAGAAAACAAGATAAGAAGAGGAATGTTGTTGATAGACAATGCTAAAGAGGAAAATTCTTAAAGATGAATGGGTTAGCGGGAAACCATGGTGCATGGAAGCTTTTTTAATTTTTTTGGATAACAGTGTATAATACTAATTATGATGGCAACTAATTTCCAGTAATTTACAAAATACTTTTTAATAATTTTGTATAGAAAGTGAAAGTATATATATTTTTTCTCTTTCAGAATCGAGTGTTTGCCGGAGAGCTTGATCAAATTGAAATATTCTGTTTTTATCCTTTTTTTTTTGTGAAATACAAATACTCCACAATAGAGTTGAAATTTTTGAAGTGGAATATGAAATCATTTTCGGCATTAATAGTTTGCTATGAATTATTTTGTTGCCTTCTATCTGTAGCGTCATGCATAACGATTATTTCCAGGAAATGCTCCAATATATGTACGAACATACGTTCATACGATGCTCCCTGCCCTACTGTGAGAGTTCCCTCGCTTTAGTTAAAACAGGCTATCACTTTAAAACCAAATGTAAACATCCACACACGCACACATATTCACAGTAACTCCCTCCCCTAACCATCACACACAGGTTGACAAATACGTGTGGAAATCAGCTCTCTCAACCACAGAAAAAAAGAGCTTTACATTAATTAGAGTCCCTTTCAATTAGTCATTTCATGAAGAGAAAATAGCTTCTCTGAGTAAGTGCTGAATCGGTTTTATATTCCGGAAGTATGGACATTTGCAACAAATTAAGCAAATAATAACTTTTAAGATCAATGAATAACTAAATTCAGGTGAAAGTAATAGGGGTAGTAATATTACTGACTGTTTGAGAGGTTGTCCTATGACTAATGAGAATGATGAAACCGAAATTTGACACATTCAAATAGTTTAAAAATATTATTGTTCGCTTTAGTGCGCGGCGTAATTGAACTTGCTAATATTTGAGGATGTCTTTCAAAGCGTAATCATCTACAATAGTTACATTGAAACGAAGAGAATGATGTCAGTTAGAAAATGCAGAGGAGAAAGTGGAATATGTTAATAGTTTGGTACCTATGTAGTAGTGTTACACCTCAACTCTCATTTGTGATGGGGGGACATAAGTTGGTTGATTACTTTTAATTATCTTGAGAGAAACATAAACTCAGTTCGTTATTTTATTATCTATTTTACGTTACATAAAATAATACATACGTATGTAAGGTTACACAATTTATGTACCTCAAACTGTTCTCAAAAATCCACATTGAAATGTCCTCGTCATTTACCTTCTTCATGCATCTTTATACAAACAAAACCGTGCAAATTCTATTTACATCACATGATCCTCTTTCTTACTATTGTTTGCTTCTTCTTCTTGTTCTACTAACACTTTTTCCCATTTTGCTGATGTCGTCTTCACGTATTACTGACTTTCACCTTTATCGTGTGCCATATCTACAAAGATACCACATTGCGCCATGTCTTCATCCACACAATCAATCCACTTTTTCTTTGGTTGGAATTGGGCTTGTTTCCCACTCTGTTCTATAGCAGCTAGTCGGTGAGATACATATTCCAAAGGTCTTCTTACCTGTCCAAACTACAGATGGTGATCAGAAAAATGGAAACACCTGTAGTTGGCAACACGTCAGATGTATGGGTTGGCAGTGGTGTCGTGGCGCCCGCAGCGCCGGACCGCTGGTGGTGGTGTATTAGGTCGGTCTCCATACTACGTCAGGCGCAGTGGAACAGCAGTGTCCAGTGGCTGCAGCAGACGGAGGTAGTGTAAGATGGGAGACCTCTCAGATTTTCAAAAAGGGCAAATTGTTGGTGTGCGGTTATGTGGAGTGAGTGTGACGGAAGTGGCTACTGTATTAGGTGTGTCGCCTGGGAGAGTGTCGAAGGTGATGACGGCCTACACAACACACGGGAAAACCACATCGGGGAAGCGGAACAGTGGGCGGAAGAAAATCATGAGTGACAGCTCACGCCGGATATTAAAGCGCATTGTCACGCAGAACCGTCGTGCCACTGCGGAGCAAGTGACGGAGGAACTCAATCAGCATCTCCCCCACCCTGCTTCGACAATCACAGTCCGCCGCGAATTACATGACATGAGCTTACGGGGTCGTGTTGCACGGGCCAAACCGATCATCAGGGACCATAACGCTTTCCCATGCCGCAAATGGTGCCGCGATCATGCAACTTGGACCGTTGAGGACTGGAAACGTGTGATATGGTCGGATGAGTAATCCCTCACCCTATTCCCAACCACGGGCCGTGTTTATGTGTGGAGAACGCCCAAACAAGCTTATGATCTGCAGTGTCTCCGCCCAACTGTGAAACATGGTGGCGGCTTGGTGATGCTGTGGGCCGCCATATCATGGTTTTCATTGGTTCCTGTGGTCATACTTAGCGGACGAATCACTGCCAACGATTATGTCGCAATTTTAGGAGACCACTTGCATCCTATGGTCTGGATGTTGTTCCCGGACAATGACGCCATCTTCCAGGATGATAATGCACCCATTCACACAGCTGGCGTTGTTGCAGCTTGGTTTGAGGAACATCGGGATGAAGTTCAACACCTCCCCTGGCCCGCCCAATCCCCAGATCTCAACATAATTGAACATTTGTGGTCCGTCTTGGAAACACGACTCCGGCGACGATTTCCACCTCCATCCTCTCTCACAGAACTGGCCGATGCCCTGCACGAGGAATGGTGTAAAATTCCACTTGCTACCATTCACGACCTATGCCTCCATCCTACGTCGCATCAAGGCTGTTCTGAAGGCGAAAGGTGGCCCGATACCATATTAATCTGGTAAGTTGCAATTTCGTTCAGTTGTTTCCATTTTTCTGATCACCATCTGTATCTTACCTGTCTTGCAGTTTTTCCACTACTGTCCTTACCTTTACTGTTCCTGGGATCAATTCGTTCCTAAGTGTGTCCTTCCGCGTCAATCTACACATTCACCGAAGCATCTTAATCTCCGTAACATTCAACTTCTGTTCCTCTCTTTTCTTCGTCGTCCAAGATTTCGTTCCTTACAATCTCACTACTGTTTTGTAAACTTTTCCTTTCAGGCGCATTGCTACCCTAGATTTGACATAAAATTCTTATGCCGTTTCTCTCTATGTTGTCCAACCTCTGCTAATTTTGCCGTTTATATCTTCCTCTATTTCTGCATTTACCTGTAATGTTGATCCCAATTACTTGAATTTCTTCGTCATCATCACTTCTTCTTTGTTTAGTCGCATTCTTGTATTTCCGATTTAATTTCTGCTGAATATTCCGTCCTGATTTTACCACTTCTAGGTCCTCTTCTCTGTAATACTTTTCCATAGGTATGTAATGTCTTTTTTAGTGCTGTCTTTACCTCACTAACCAGCATGATATCATCCACAAATAGCATATTCCAAGGTACTGACTCTTGGATATCCTTTGTTAGCTTGTCCATCACAACTGAAAAAAAATATTGGTTAAGACTAGATCCCTGATGAAGTTCCACTTTAATTGTAAACTTTTCGTTTCTTCCACACGTGCTCTCCACTCTTGTTCTACACATTCTACATACATTACACATGTCTTGAATTATACAGATGTGTATGTTGGGGACGCACTTTTTCTTCAGTGTCCACCAAATAAGGTCTCATTGTACTCAGTCATATGCTTTCTCTAGATCAATGGAAACTATATGGAGGTCCTTCTGGTATTCTCCGTACTTTTCTATTAGGACCCTGAGTGCGGATATTATATCCGTTGTAGATCGTCCTGGCTTTCTGTTGTTTCGGCCTGTTGTCTTAATCTTGCTCACTTTCTCGTAGAGCTTCATTGCATGGCTCATGAGCTTTATTTTTGTATAGTTGTCACATTCTTGTATATGCGTTTTCTTTTAAAACACTGGTACAACGTAGCTGCTTTTCTATTCTTTTGGAATATTCCTAGATTCCAATATCCTTTAAAAAGTCGAGTAAACCACGGATTCCCTTATTTACAATTTTACATATTTGATGGGAATTTTATTTTATCCTGGGGCTTTACTACTTTTCATGATTTTCATTGTATTTTTCTACCTCTGTCATAGTCACAAGACAACCAAGCTCCTGGTTTCTGGGTAAATTTTCAGAAACTTTCCTGGAATATCTGGAAGTAATCCTTTCTCCGCTTCTTCATATTTCACTTATTTGTAAAAATTTCGTTATTTTCATCCTTAATGGAGTGCACATGCGAAATATCACTTTTCTGTCTTTCTCTTATCTTCGAGAGCTAGCACATCATCTTTTCTCCCTCTGTTGTTTCCAATTTGTTGCATAACTCATCATAATCTTGAATTTTGCTACACTGTCTGCCTTCTTGGCATTTTTCTTAGCTTCATATTAATCTTTCAGGTCTTGCTGATTTCCGAGTGTTGCCATTTTTTGAATCGTTCATTTTTCTGTTTCACAACTTGTTGTGCTTCTTCGTTCAACCACCACGTTTCTATATCAATCAAGCTTCTTCCATTTGTTTTCCCCCAAATTCTTCTTTCTGCTTCTCGGAGTGCTATTGATATTTTCGTCTACTCCTCTTCTTCCTTCATTCGCAGTACTTCTGTTGTATTTCTTTATCATGTATTGCTCCAGGTAATACAATGTCATTTGAGTTGTTCTAGATAACAAGTTTTTAAGAATATATTACATTTTTAGAAAATGTATAATGTAAAATCATACTAAATTGAGAGGAATGGTCGAAGTCAGGAATGAAAAGAAACAAATGAAGTTGGGAAAATGGTTTGAAATTAGAATGGAGTCCATGACGTCAAAAGTTTTAGTATCCAGATAGTCGGGAAATGAGGAAAGATAATCTTACAGAATTATAATAAATAAATAAATAAATAAAAATGAAAAATTGTATAAGCGAATTGGTGTATGTAGAGAGTAAATGAAATTGTAGATGTAAATGGATCAGTGGAGCTGTATTGGTAAGCCGCAACCCTCGTCCTCTTCAAAGCACTAAACAACGAAGTACAAACTGTCGCAGTCAAACATGAACTGATTACGTGTTAACATTAAAACACACGACCTCCCGAGAAAGACAAAAAAATACAACTTGTGCTATCTGTTGGCTAAAGTTCGTACTACACGAGAAAACACGTTGCACAGGATTCGGCAGAAGAGCAGGGGAACAAACATAGAAACATAAAAGATAATTAACCTGAGTTATTCCGACATACAAGTGAAAGAGGAAAACCATTATGACAAGAGATCTGACATAGAATCGGACACAGCTAATCAACTCGAATTCGAATAAGCAATAAAAGTGAGGAGAATAATGGCGAAATGTGTATTTAGGAAGGAGAAAGCGTATTTGGTAGGTCGCTAATTGAAGAGTTACGAAAAAAGATTCATTAGCATAACGAAAACCTGAACATTATGCAAAAGAAACGATAAGGTACTAGTATCCGTATGAATGAGGATACGGGAAAGAATAAATAAAAATAGCTTGGTGGAACGAAAACCTAGTGAGAAAGTGTTGGGAGTGGTAGAAAATAATAGTGTTGGAGTTAATTAAAGAAAACAAAATACTAGATAGGATATCGTTTGAAAACAAATTGTACTTTGAGGAATGTGGTAGAAATCAGGACAAAAGGAAGGAATAGAGTGGGAGAAGAAGCTATTTTTGATGACGGATTCAAAACGAATAATTTGTGTGTGTTAAGATGAAGAGGGGAATAGTGAATGTGGTCTTCTTAGTTTGTGGTCAAGCTGATGATATATTTTTCAAACATCTACTCGAAATGTTAACCCTTAAAGCACCAAGGGGTCCTCTGAGGTCCACACCCCTTGGTTTTTAATTTAACCCAAAAATACTTTAGTGTTCCTAGGGTTAATAGTCAAATGAAGAGTTGTTTATAATAATATTATTATTATTAATAATAATAATAATAATAATAATAATAATAATAATAATAATAATAATAATAATAATAATAGTGATTTCTCTGAGATTTGAAATATTTTAACAAGGGTAATTTTCAACTTGTATAATGTATTTTCTTCATTTGTAGTTGGAGGGTATGAGATGCAGTGGTAGAGCATTCACCACTAGTAAAAGGAAACAGTCAAGGGTTCGATCCCAGAAGAGCGTAACAGAACGAAAGAAAACATTTCGGTTCATTAATCACAATATTGGATAATTTGTTTTGTTTGTATGTAATGTTTTTAATAAAACATTTTCTTTTGAATGCATGGTATAATTTTAACACTGCTTTTTACTCGTAAACATAGAAGGTGTGATCAAAAAGTACGATGAATGCAGTTGCACAGTGCCATCTATCAATGTTGTATCTCTTTTAACTAGTAAACCCGGTAGCCTATATCCTTGGTGCAGTCAGTGTCAAGTTTGAACGAGTTGTGACATGTTATTTGGCTTCCAGACGCAGAAGAGTGAGGACGTGTTAAGAGTGTCTGTCGCACGTCAACATTAACTTTTATTCTAAGGTGCAAATTAGTGCCAAAGGAGCTTACAAAATATCAAAATCAGTGTATGGTGATGAAGCGGTGGCATTGTAGATTATCCACAAGTGGTATGACTGATTCAAAAGATAACGAGTCGGTTGAAAAGGAGCAATGATCGAGACGTCATTCGACGTAAAAGAAAGAAAGAAAAAAGATGAAAACGTGCAAAACGTTGTACGAATGATTTGTTCAAACAGACGAATGACTATTCGAAAGCTTTCCGAAGAACTAAACATTTCGTATGGGTCCGTGAAAAGTATTTTAACCGCCGATAAAATAGGCAAATGATTTTCTACTTCACCACGAAAACGCGCCGTGAAACACGTTGCTTTAGATGTGCGTGTTTTTGACCGAAAAAATATTCCTGTTTGTCCACATTCGCTATGCTCTCCAGATATAGCACCATGCGACATCTGGCTTTTCCCAAAAATTAAAATCATGCTTAAAGGAAAACATTTTATACCATTCCTGACACTGAGAGGGCTACGACAGAGCAGCTGAATGCCCTTCCAAAAGAAGGCTTCCAGAAGTGCTTTCGGTCATGGGTTTAACGTTGGGATAAGTGCATTGCTCGCCAACGACAGTACTTTGAAGGAGATTAAATCAAATTTCATGTAAGATTATTATTTTGTTTCTGAGAAAAATTATTCACCGCATTTTTGATTACGTTTCGTATTTAAGATAAATCGTGTGTTGGTATTCAATGTTACTGTCGATTTAATATCTGTCGAAAGTAATTTTTCTTAAGCGTTTCTCCTTTCATTCTTCATTTTGGAAATAATATGTAAACAACTAAAAATTTGTATTACTGCCTTGGCGGATTTATTGTTGTTCGAGCATTTCCTGCCTTTACTTGTGAGGGACACACACACTTCTAATAAACACTGGTCTTAGCAAGCCAAACCAAGCTAACAGAGCTTTTTCCTTCGTTGGAAATGTTACCATACAACAAGGCGTCGTTAATTTTACTTGTCACTTTTCATTATCTACTCGAACTTACACAACAAACTCCAAATGCCTGTCTCAACTGATTCAATGAAACATTTCAGGCGTAAATCTCTGAATTCCGTTCCGCAGAAGAATAATCAACTTCTGAAAACAGCGGAACGGAGCAAAATGAAGAAACAAACTGACGAAAAGTGGGATCACTTGTTTTACCGCCATACTGTTTCTCACGATAGAACACAGCATGAGGAGCATCCATTAGATATCACATTTTCAGAATCAGTGCAAAGACATCTTCTTAACTAGAGAGTTACTAAAATAATTTTTGCCAGTTGAAATGAAGATGAGCATCAAGTCTATTGTTCCTTCTTGATGGAAATTGTTTTCTTATATCATTATTTTGTTCCTTTGTTTGTACTATCATTCTATCTTGTTTTAAAGTAATGACATACTTAGCCTATAAGTAGACCTATCGTATTATTTGTGTGAGCAAATCCAGATAAAAGGATTTGTTAAAAACCACAAGAACAAGGTACGACAAAACCCATCACATATCTTTTATTTAAAGTAAATAGTGATTTTTTTAAAATTAAAAAGTATGCGTTTGCTTAGAAACATATGAAATATATATCTTGGTTGGATGTGTAAAATGAGGTAGTTCTCAAAACTTGATTTGAAAGGACATATATATTTCCACACAAAACCCCACGAATTCGAGACTTACTTCAAGATACACTGAGAAAAATCCGTCCTCCGGACAGCGGTGTATTGTACGAATATACAGTATCCTCTTGCTTACTACAGAAAAAAGTACGGAGCATGCGTTATCCGTATGCTACATAGGCACTGTCCTTAGTTGTTACATCATGCCGTTGCGGGATGTCTGACATTTAACAGTTTTCCGCATATCACATGCATATACTTATGTTACATTCCTCAGTTATATGTTATATACGTCCATTTGTATGTGAGATCCTGACCGCCTATATTGTTTCATACGGAAAATACGTATAGATGGAACACTTATACAGAAAGTATTATAAAACATGCGTTTTCAGTTTATACGTCTGCTGTACGTTAAGTCCAAAAACTACAGGAATTAAGCATGTAACCCACCTTTTAAAGTATGCCACCTACATTTTTTCTCAGTGTACATAGTCAATTTCTTTCACAAAAATTGCGGTATGAGATACCGCTCTATAAACACTGGCGCGCGAGAATATTGGCTATCCTTGTAGAGAGATAACTTGATAACTCAATGCATACACAATTTCAGATATACCTTCCTTTACACACCCACCCGAGATATTATTTCAATTATTAGGTATTGCAAGTAACCAAGAGCATGTCTGTTTTAATATTGTGTGATAATGTGCAGAAAATTAGAAAAAAAAATGTTCTGGACAGGACTAGTCGAGTAAACAGACGTTGCCAGTTGAAGATTAATTGCTTAAAGTATCAAACATTAAATACAATTTCGGCATAGTTGTTAATTAATACCTAGATTCTGAAAGTATTGCGTGTCTCATACATTGTGCAGACTGCATGATTGTTAATCAATTTCATTGATGTCAGACATATGAGAATGTTGTCAGAGATTCTGCTTTTTCGCAAAATTACTTGCATTTATGTAAATTTTAAAAAGAAATCAAAACCAATAAGTTGAAATTTATGTATGAGGATTCCTGTACATACTTTAATTTGTTTTGCTTTGAATATATAAAACACACATTAAACAATCCAGTTCAGTGCTAACTTAATTGTTCTATATGTAACAGTAACTTTAAATGTTAAAGAATACTGTAACCCTCCATAGCACGTGTGGTCAATTGTAACATCAAGGCACGCGCGCGGAGTCTCACTCCGCAATATTTATTTATCTTATTTTAATGTGTATTTTGTTTTGAGGCGATATTAAATTGTTTAATATTTTCTTTGCAATGTTTCTGACAATTCACCACGTATATTTTACAACACAAATTCCTTTAACAGTTCTAAGAAAACTAAAATTTCTCTATCCGCGGAGTGTTACTCTGCGGCGCATGCTACGGCGGGTTAAAGAAAGTATCTAGCCCTATATATTAAAATGTTATGTTTTATATATTTGTCTCCAAAGAAATGTTTCTATATTTGCCTCCAATCCTTCCGACAATGAGATCTCGAAAATGAAATGAAATTAAATACGTTTTACGTCCCACAGTTATGCCTGTTAGGCTAAAGGAGACGGTGATAATGAGAAATGAATGAAATGGCGGAATGAAGAAAGTTTCAGGAAACGGGAGAATCTCGAGAAACCCCACGAGCACAGTGTTTGTCCACCACAAGGTCCGCACGGGATCGAACCAGGGACCCCAAGCACCGGAGGTGAACGCTCTACCACTGAGCCACAGCGCCATGCAAGAATTAAAAACTCCAACTAGAAGTAGGCTCAAATCTAAACGTTGCGAGATATTGAAAAAAAAATCCCTTTATGGTACCCCTTGCCGATTTTTATCAAGACGTTCTTCACTTGTGTCTGTAAAGAGACATGCACAGATGTGAGGAATGACAAGGAGATTCATAGTCATATGTGAGTGATGCGCTGTGTAGAGAGCGCAGGTTCAGCTAGTTAACATTAAAACATCTAGTGCAGTTTTTCTTCTCTACAAGATTTCAACATATGATGTACCGGTTTTTCCAGCTACGGACAGAATTACTTTGTGTGGGGATTTTTCTGGAGTTTCCATTAAAAAAAAATCACAATGATCACTTCAACAATCGTACACAATAATACATAACCGAGAAATGGGCTGTCTGTTAAAATCTTGAATTCATTTTTTTATCGCTATACTTACTTTACTGCTAATAAACAGAGCAAATATATAAATGTGAAAAATCAAGATATTCAAAGATTTATCTTAAATGAAGTATGAATCGCTGGCAAAATCCCAAAATTAAGATTTTCTTTTTTGTCCGTAAGAAAGAAAGAAATAACATCTAAGAGTCCGAAGGCTGTAATAGATGACTCTACAAAAGTCAAAAATACGTCTTTCGCAGGTGTAAAATTCAAGGATGATCAAACATGCCCTTTAATTTGAGATTAAAATGTTGTTTACAAGTAGTTAAAATTAGAAAGTAGTGGCTGATTGAACCAGTGAAGTCGTTTAGAGAAAATGGTCTCCTCTTTTCTAGGACGGTCTTTCTATTCATATCCGTCCGTAATGGACATTCACATTTCCATGTTTCAGGAGTACATCTGAATCTCCACTCTCAGATTACGAGGAACGCTTTCGAATAGCATTGTAGGCGCTCAATACAAATCGATAAATAGGAGCAACACGAAAGTAGCTAGTAATACCACCAACTTAAAAAAATGTTTGGGAAGTTCAGAGGCTTTGAGTTGAATTCTTGATTCCGGGAGTGCCTGTTGTTGTTCATGTTAGTTTTGTTATAAATTTCCTCAGCACTGGAAGAGTTTAAATGACCCTTCCTGGGTTGGCTCTGTTTTTGATTTACTGCAAATTACAAACATGGCAAATAGTCTATCCACTTCAAAACGTTAACTGATTGTCAGAGAACGTGAAGACCCAGAATAAACCAGTAGAAAATGCTCCAAGAAACTGCCAGAACGAACTTAAAAGAATTATTTTTTTATTATTAGCTTCTACAGGCTTGATACCAATTGTTTTATGTACTTTATTATTATACTTATTGAACAATTCGTGTAATATGTCTATCCATTGATAATTTCCTTGAGTGCTAAATTTTTTTCCAAATGTTTTGTTTGAGAGTTCTGTTAAAATGTTCTACGACATGTTATTTTACGAAGACACATGCTCAAAATTGAAAAATTCGGAAAATATCATCTCTCTAAGACTTACGGTTCCCAAGATATGGCTCCTTAAATCTGCCGAAATCCGAAATTTTTTGGTCAATATCTGGGGAACTTTAGTCAGTTTGTGAATGGCCACCGGTTACTATTTCGTACCAAAATGTTCACCATCCTCTTAGGTATTGATCAACACCAATATAATATCTCTATAAGTTACGATTTCCGAGACATGGCTCCTTAAATCTCCCTAAATCGGGACTTTTTTGGCCAATATCTTGGGAACGGTAAGAATGACGTGAAAAATTCCATCACTTTCTCATATGTGTTTTAATGCTCTATCGAATGGAAGGCTCAAAATTGAAATAAAAAATCGCAAGTAACGCACACACACACACACGCACGCACACGCACACACTCACCTACACACACACATGCACGCTGCATTTCTCGCAATAGAGCAACCGTGATACGATCGATGCAAACTCATATGAACCTATACTACAGAGACGAACATCCTACCACTGAGACACTGTTGAACGACATTTCAAGGGAAAACAATTTAAGAGACGTTTTATGTTCGAACTGAGTTCTCCCATTAGCAGCAGGAAGACATTAGCACGCTTGTCGCGAGAGAAATCAAATTAAATATTGAAGTCCACGTCTGTTCCCTGTAAATTGCGACTGATAAATTGCATGAAGCAGACATTCCCTTTAAGGCTGACCTATATAATTACATATATTTAACCTCTTCACGGATATGGCATCAAATGATGCCACATATTTATTGGGAAAATAATCCGATTTTTTTTTCACGAAGAAGAGTGCGAACTGAAAAGTAAAAACAAGTGCTTCAGAATATTAATTTTACTTACCTTCACTTCGCACTCTTCTTCGTGAAAAACAAAATCGGATTATTTTTCCGATAAATATGTGGTGGCATCATTTGATGCCATACCCGTGAAGAGGTTAAATTTTGTATTAAATTTATGTTATCTAAAATATTGGAGTGAATTTTACTGTAATTGAACACACACGCTTTTGTGTCAATAAGTAAATAAATAATGTATAAAGATATTTCAGAACTTTTAGTTTTAAACTAATTTCTTATTGCCTTTCTTCACACATACAAAAGAAACAAAGATCAATCGAGATGAACGTTGTTCGCACACAAAACACTTTTCTTTAACATTCATATTTAAAGAGAATAAAAGCGTTGATTACAAGATAAATATCCTAATTTGTTGAGTAATATTTTAACCGATTATATATAAAGAATCTTAACAAAGTTTCTATTATAGCATATATCAACGTATTTAAGATAACACCAACGCACAACTTGCAGAGCAAATTTTGCACGTTTGACCAATAGAAGTAAATGCTTGCAATTACCAGAACTATGTCCATTAATTGGAGAATCAAATCTGAGCGACAAATCACTATCAGGGTCAAGAGCATATAGTCATGTGATACTTTTGACCCCCTTCAATTGATGCTTCTCGTCGTATGCCTCCCGTCATTGTTCAAAGATCAATAATACACTACTACTACTATTCCCAGCTCAATTTCCGATTTGAATCTCTACAGTGCAGGGATATTTTATTAATGTCCTCTACTACGAGTAATTTCAGAAGCCACGTAATCCTCTATGTAAATTAGCTTATCTATTAATGTGCTGGTGTTTAGCTCGATTCGTCAGTGAATAGCGGAGAGAGGTAGATAGTTCTCCAGCTATGAAGTGAAGGTGGACGAGTAAATGATTGTACGGTATTAGAATCAAGTCAATAAAATCCATGAGTTGACATAATCTTACACTAAGGAGTTTGTTTGGGTTAGTGATGAAGTGGACAGAGTTGGGATGCAATTTTCTCTTCAAATCGTATCACACAGGATTGGTGTGGATTATCAATGTTCTTTCTACTGAATTTTTTGCCAGTCATATTACACTGTCACACACACACACACACAAAATAAAAATCTGTGCAGTGTACCCCAGGGTCTGGATTCGATGAATTTTGGTACACAGAATCCAAATTTTGAGATCCCAGGACGGTTGACCGTGTCAATTTTGTTTTATGGGTGAAAAACACGTGTGCTGGCTTACGTACCAAAATTCGCTGAAGTTTTTCGCCCATAAAAGAATTGACACGATCGATTGTCTTGGGTTTCCAAATTTGGATTATGTGTACCAAAATACATCGAATTCATACCCTGGAATCCGGTACACAGAACTTTTACTTTGTGTGTGTTTGTGGCTGTGAATCACATAATTGTTTAGCATACACATATCTCATTATCTTGAAAGCAAAGTTTTTATTTCTTCAACTAACATGCTTCCACTTGTTAAGTCGCAATACAAAATAAAACGGCTATTATTTGGGAGAAATTATTAAATAAAATCTTGCATTAGCAAAGTAAAGAACGTTTCAAGAACATTACTGTGTACTTTCTTCAAGGTATATCAATCAAAGAAACAATAGATTTCTTATAATGCTTGGCTATTTTTCCAGAGACCAGTAAAAGTTAGGACTAAATTTTTTGTTTCCTTTTCCTAGCAAAAATTGTTTAAGAATCATTCTTTCAGCGTTGATTACACTCGTTGTGCCAAGTTCCTTAACTTCGTGTCAGATTTATCTTGATAATGTATAGATTTGTTAACATTTTAAATAGAACTAGTATGTTTTAGCCAGCAAGAAAGAAGGCATTGACCGAACCACTCCTTTATTAATCAGACTGGAATATTATACACACGAAGGCCATATAAAAGTCGTGCTCTAACACATGTCCAGTCTTAGTTGTTGTTGAAATGTTTGTCCATCTTTTTACCCTCATCCTAATGATACAATTCTCTGCTCTTCTAACATTCGAATATCAGAAAAACGTTCTGCTCTTGTAATCAGCATGTCAGAACGACCATGACGTCCTTATCAATACCATATTTCTTATCATGCAGCTTTGCTTATCTTAAAGAACACACAGTAGTTGTTGAAAGCCAAATATAGGAAATAGGGTGGGCAAGGAGTGAAGGCTTGCAATTGGACAACTATTGTTATTCCTACAGACTTATTAACTCGAAGCAGCAGAATTTTCAACTGTGGCTTTCACAACTTTTTTCCTTGATAGAAGCACATAATTTACGTATCAGGTTAGACTAATGTTCACCAATCATTTCAGAAGTACACTCATGTCCAAAATGACTGTCACATATCTATAACTATCTTCTTGTAAGAATAGAAGTTGATAATGATTTTGCAGGGTGCTTTTAATACTGATACTATGTGTATAATCGAGAAATGTATATTTGCGGTAAATTTCATAGGAAAAGAATTATAAATACGAAAATTATAATGAGTAAAACAAAATGTCGCTAAATGGACACGAATGTTTTACTTTCGTTTTATTGTTCTTATTTACTGCTCTTTTTACATGAAATTTGTCACATACATGTCTTTGCCGATTATACACCTACTAACATTATAAGAAATACCGGGCGAATTCGTTATCAAATTATATCCCTACAACAACTATTAATAGACATGCGACAATAATTTTGGACATGAGTGTACATTCCAGAATTTTGTAAGTAGTATGGCTTCCGAAGAAAATTCCCAATTAACTGATAGGTTTTGATTATTTTCGAATGAAACTAGATGTCCAGGCATTTCTGATATTTGGTTTCGTCGTCAAAATGATCTATGTTGCAATCTGGCCCCCCCAAATTTATTGCTTCTGTTCACACAATGCCAAATTTCTACTAGCCACCTGGCACAAAAACTATTCTAAATATCTGCAAACATTCATGATATCCAACGAAAACGAATTATTTTAGATCGTCACTCAAAATTGAGTGGATGCTTTTGTTAGATATACCAACAATGTCATCAGGTGATGCATTCTCTATCACAATAGATTAATTTTTGCACGAGATTGAAATTTTCAGTGGTTGATGGCTGTTAGAAATCTATTTGCATGGTGTTTATTTTTACATGACTTCCGTTAACAGAAAGATTTCTGTGCCACATTTTGTCTTACTGTCTAATACGATATGCTTTGTCATGTATCATCTACACTACATCATTGTAAAAACTTCTTGGGATGTAGGTCCTCCAACATAAGTAATTGAGCATAGTTCGCACAATGTTCCATTTTCTTTCGAAAGCCTTACTTTTAAATTACCTTATTCTGTGAAAAAGTATTAGGAACATAATTGGAATTTATAACACATTTGTACAAAACGTAGCCCATGTAACATACTTCTACGAACGTATGTTAGAACTTCAGTCATTTGTAACAAGCATAGCGGATCAAGACAGAAACGTTGATATGTCCTTTATTATATTTTAGAAATTGAATTCCTTTTCACGCTGTTATTGTTACAACCTTTTCTTTTTCATTCTGGCGTGTGAAATATATCTGTAGTTGTCAGGCTTTTTGGTCCACTATGCATGGTATTTGCATAACTTAAAAATCTCTGACATCATGATATGTTTTGTGCGGAGAGTGCCATGTCATTTGCGAGTTCTGCCACGCTCTCTGAAGTCTAGTGTTCTGCGTGTTTCTTCTGGGTTGGTGACACAGAACCTTAACTTCTGCAGAGAGCCAAATGGCGCTTGGTTTATTTCGTATATACTACAATATAGTTTGTTTCGTCTTCAAATAGTTCATTTCAGTAATGTTTGTAAAGTATTTTGATAACTCTATGTCAAAGAGAACATGTTAAACGATTTTGTATTGAAATGTTTTGCCAGGCATTCCGATATGCTGTTGGTGAATTTAAAGGTTGAATAACGGGAAACTCTGTGGCAGTAAACTATTTTTAAGCTGGTAGGTGCATCATAAATTTAATTGAAATGCATATTCTTTATTCACACCCATTGCTGTTAGGAAATACCTATGTTTTTTTAATAATCGCCTTTTTTATATAAATTTAATTACACTGAAATAGTGATATAAATTTTCCTTTTCAACAATCATAAATTTCGAGTCTTTTCATCCCTAAAATCTTTATTTGTCCTGTCTTTCTCATCGCGTGAAAATCTGTACACAGACAAGCTTCCATTAATTTTTGATGGTACCTGTTTGTGTTGAATTTATCCAGCCAGAAGACAGGGAGTAATCTATACTTGCCTGCCAGGGTTGACAGCAAAGCATAGAATGGAATGTCCCACTGTCACCATCGGATAAAAAATAACCTCATATATTGGGCAACTGTTGCACCGTCGAAAAATTCTCATATATTATTTTCGGAGAGAGAATGGAAGCGATTCAAATAGACATTGATTATATTACATTCAGCACAGAAAGGACACACACAAAAAAAAAAACTGCCATTCTTAGAGCAAAAGAGCAGAACAACTAGTGTGCGAAATTGCACTCGAATTGAATGCGACACTTAATTTATTATGGAAACGACGAAAATTAATTGCCAATGAAATACCGATGACAATTGTGATTATCTTACAAATTCTCTCTACTTTGCTCGTCAAGTTAGTCATTTATGTATTAGATAAAATTGAGAAGTTATCATTAACTACATACATAGCAAGCAAAATACAACGTTCACTAAGTTTGTCTTAAAAAGCTTATAGACCTACCCCAGACCATGTCACAATCAGTATTCAACTGGATTTTCATACGACTGTTTGGGACAAGCTATTGTTATAATTTAATTCAAATACGGATATTATACCTAAAAGATTAATGGTCTGGAAACCGTCTTATTCGAAAAAAATGAAACCTTTAAGTTTTACGTCCCACGGTTATGCCGGTTAGGCTAAAGGAGACTGTGGTGATGAGAGATGAGTGAAATGGTGGAATGAAGAAAGTGAGATGAAACGGGAGAACCCCGAGAAAACCCACGAGCACGGTGTTTGTCCACCACAAAGTCCATCTCCTTGTACATTTCCTCATATTTCTCAACTCTTTCTAATTCTTCTATGTCCTCGCATTTTCTTTTGTAAAACTCTTCCCTCGCTCTGTCTCTCTTCGTAATTCGTTATTTAACTTTCTGTACATCTTACTGTTCTTTTCTGTATCAACCTGTTTCCACATCTTCCTCTCCCTCATTTTCTGCAACATCTGCTCTGTAACCCATGGTTTTTTTTCGCAGTTTTGTGTTCGCGGTAACCTACTGCTTCTTCTGCAGCCTGCTGTAAGCAACGTTTAATATGTTCCCACCGTGCGTTACTACCTGCGCCTATCCTTTCCTTGTTTGAACATTTTTCTTCGAATTTTTCAACGAAAAGATTTCTTATTTCCTCGTTTTTCTCGTTATTTCGGTGAAGTAGCTTGGTATAAGCTCGTTAAAATAAGGGGAAACATGTCCCATCATTTTTGAAAAATTCCATTGTGACGGGAGGGGAGCATTTTATATCTATCTAAATAAAATTGAATGTAACGATATTTGTTTGTGCACTTCTCCTAGACGGCTGGACCGATTTTGATGACTTTTAGTACATAGTTTTACACCGCCTTAGCTTAGATTTCCGTTACACTATTTTCATTAATAAACATATTCTAAACGGAGTAGAGGGAGATCAAAATTTATGTCAAAATACGGTATTTCACGAGCCTGTCAAGTTCGAAGATGAAACTTGGTTCAAAGATTAACTCTTCATTAGAAATAAGGGGAGATAGGTAACAGAATTTTTGATTTTGTCTTTTAAGGAGGAGGGTACATTTTCTATTTATTACTATATTGTATAAACAAAACTTAATGTAACTATTTGTCCGCAAACTTCTTCTGAACCGATGTTGATAATTTTTGGTACCTGAGTTATCTCTAGCCTAGAGAAAAATCAATTATACGGACAGCGGTATATTGTACAGAATTCATATACAAAATTCATATACAGAATATACAGAATTCATAAGTTCTGTACAGGGAATCTGTACAGAGCATATGTTATCCATATGCTACATAGGTACTACATTTTTCTCGCTTAGAAGTTACGTCATGCAGCTTCAGGATCTCTGACATCTAACAGCCTTCCCTATATTACATACGTATATGTATGTTACATACGTCAGCTATATGTTATATACGTCTATCTGTTTGGAGATATCTTTACCGCCTATATGTACAGTTATTTCTTTCATACGGAAAACCTGTACGGAAATTATTATAAAACATATGTTTTCAGTTATAACTTTGCTGCGGTATGTTACATATAGTCGTTTGTTAAGTCTAAGAACTACAGCATTTACACATGTAACCTTTTTTTTTACGTGTACGGTTTTTCTTTATGTAGCATACCGGTAGCTATTATCGCATTTCAGGCGGGGAGAAGAGAAAGGTGTTGAGAACGGAATAACATGTAAAAATAATCAAATTGACTCTTATTGGTATCCAATTCTTAGTTTTGGGAGCTGCTAAGAAGAAAAGTGACACATCCAATGACTTTTAAGTAGAAATTCACTCCCTTTGTGGAGGCTGAGAGATGGCAAAAGGGAAAACATTACAGGTTTTCATTGAAATGCTTATCGTAAGGGTTGAAGTGTTTCAAATACTTTTTTTTAAATAAAACTATTCTCCCCGTGCGAAGAACTGACATTTCAATTAGTTGAACTACTCTCAGCTTAATTAGTTCCGGCCTTCAACGTCTAAATTCAAAGTGGGTGTAAATAGGTTATTTTATCTCAACAAACATACAACTGACCACTAGGTCGAAGCGAAAAATCACTTTTTATATATCGAAAACGCAATAGTGCGGAAAAGTTGTCAATTGATGTTGATAAAATACTTTAAAAATTTCGTCGTTGAAATCGAATATCTTCGGGTGCAGAATCGCCAAAAAAAGATTTTGTGTCTTTATAGGGTATGCAAACCCGCCGTACACATCACTCTTTGCATTTCTAAGGTAAATGAACAAAAGTATAACCTACATTTCTTAAGTTAAGTTATATATAAAATTTAAGAAATGTTTTCTGCATGATTTAGGCACATTTTGGATCACACACTAGTCAATTTGATCAAAATAACAATCTACTTAATACAAAATACATATTTTTTCTGCACCTCTCTGCTTGTTTCAGCGAAAAGACTCAGGACCCACGACGAGGACGTGGGTGCCGGTCAGGTCCCACCCTACCATCCATACACGTATGTTCAAAATTAAATCTTTGGTTATTTGCAGAGCATAGTTTGCCTTTGTTTCTACTTTTGTGTTTACAAATCGGTATTTTTAGTTTAAGTCTGATAAAACCATCTCTGCCACAAACTGCTGCGAATGTTTCTGTTACAAGTTTCACGCAGCGATCTGTACTCGTAATGTGACAGGAATATTTTAAAGCTCTTTTTATGACTGGATGTTCACGGTTATTATTGCAGATTTCAAGTTCTTTGTTGGAAAACAAGTCAACGCTGGAGGATGCCTCACTTTAACTGATTCCCAATTAATAAGGGCTGTGTAATTGTTTGCATTGAAACTGAGCTTTGGTAGCATACATTTTTTTTACATGTGACTCATTGTCTTCTTTAGCTGGTCTTCCTCGTTTCATCTTCCTACTGATACTACTGTCATAATATCTGCTCTTCTCATTCCTAGCTTTTCCCATTACGTTGACTATCTTTCTCTATGCCTCTTTTCTGATGTGAAGTCTTTCATCGTCAACCATAGAAAGCAATACATTTTCCGGGTGTGCGAAATAACAGTTATTTTGGATTACGCACTTATTGAACCAATTGCCGCTCATTTTGTGGTATGTACCTTGAAGAAATTCTCATTAACCACAAGTGTTTAGCTCCATCTTTACAAGTAGCGTATCTCTTTGCTGAAAACCAGCGACTTTCAGTCTCTTTCCTGCATAGAGTTTGATCTTTAAGACCATCAAAGTACAAGCCTCTAAGATCCTTTCCTTTGGCCATTAGCACTTCCTTTTGTCCTATATTTTCCTTTTCTCGCCGGACTTTTGGGAAGTCTATCATCTAGCCAGCATTTTGTGGAGCAATTATTCCAAAAGATTACAATGTTGCTGTTGCTATCAAAGCAGTTGCACGATCAGATGTTCGAAATCAGTCTGCCAGCATACCGAGAAGACTAAGGACATGTCGTTGCTGCTTGCTTCTTTTTTCTCTAATATTCTGTTGTTTTGTAAAGTAATCATCAAAACCTGACTCGTCGCCATCATAAGACGATGTCTGCAGTTCATTAGAAGTACTCTTTTGTGATGTGTAAGAAGACTGTTGGCGGGTGGTCTCTCGTGATTTACTTTTAGTACGTATGATTAATTTTAAAGTCTCCTCGTAGTCAACTCACTCTATTCTGGCTACTCGTGTTGTTCTCTGTTCTTGCAGAAATGTCCACTCCTTCATAGGTATTTTCTTTCTCAATTAACATGAGCACATGGAAAGTTCATGACATTTACAGGAACATATATCAAAAGACTTCGTGTAATCTTGTTTAAATATATCCATTTTTTCTGGAAACTGGCACAAGCTTTCGTTTTCTTCTCAGATTTAACAAACTTCTTATATACTTTCCGTGCAAAGTAAGTAGAAACTGAATTACACGTTCTAACGACAAAGTAGGGATGGAAGCTTTGCCCTAAACAGATTTCACACATTGAGCAACGTCTCTCACTAACTTCTTTACAGGTCGATCATACCCTTTCTCACACTTTTCCAGCTCTACCAATTGAAAATAATGCTTCATTACATCTAATTTTGTGGGCAACTACACACCTGAAAGTTCATCTTAATGTCCAAGCACGGGGTGAGTCGTTCTTAATCTTGAGTTGAGTTGAGTTTGGGTTTAACGTCCCGTTCAGCAGCGAGGCTATATGAGACGTGGACCTACTGATTAACGTGGAATCCGAACCACATGAGCTCCCGCCGAGAATCGAACCCGGATCTCCCACACCAAAGACGCGTACGCTAACCGCTTAGCCACAGAGGAGCTCGACGTTCTTAAGCTTGTTTTTCGCATGGTCAGAGTTTCAATAATGATATAAAATACAGCTCTCACACACATTACATAAAGTTTAATTTACAGTACAAAAACAAACTGTTTATACATGTACCAACTACGCACAACGAAGTAAACACTAAAACTCAATGTTAACACCGCAAAATTACCTTGAAAAGATCGTCTTCCACACTCGAACAAAGTTATCGAATACCGTACTAACGTTGTTTTTTTTTTTTTTTTTTTTTTTAATACTGCTACTATCAATTGGACTAGTCCAAATTGAATTCTTATTCAGGGGAGGAAGTTAAACTCTATAAAGCAGTACGAGGATTTTGAAAAGGAAAAAAAAAAGAAAAATTATAATGAACAATGAACACATTTATCGGCATATTAATTTAATGCTAGAACCTTATAAGAAACTACAAGTACAGTATATGATATGCAATATTTTGTTTTGCTAAAATGGGCTATTTTATGGTTCCAAATCTGCGTAAATCACCTGGAAATTATTTATTCAATTTTATAGACTGCTTACGTTAAGAAAGATAGGTAATAATTTGTTCATTTATTGTAGAAACACAAAAAAAGTGATGTGTACGGCGGGTTTGCATACCCTACAAAGACAATATATATTTTTGGCGATTCGTCACCGGAAGATATTTGATTTCAGAAACGAAATTTTTACAGTATTTTATCAATATCAATTGACAACTTTTCCGCACTATTTCGTCTTCGATATATAAAAAAGTGATTTTTCGCTCCGCTCTACTGACCACTCCTGTTCCGAGCCCAACTGCTAACATCTTCAAACGAGTCCTGATAGAATTCCAGAAGGTTAATAAATTATTATTGTACTTCAGTTGAGATGCATAAAACGTTTGCAAGTGTTACACATACAGCGAGAGTCGAACAACGAATTATGACGCATGATCCCAATTCGTGCTTCATAGACGATAAGTTGAATAAAAAATGAATCGCAGAAAATAGTGACCATTTCGGACATTTTCTTGTTATTTGTCAATGGCGTTTTTCCATTTTGATTTTTGCCGATTACAGGGCCATCTATCAAACAACGAAAAATGTTCAATACAGAAGTTACGTAGTTTTCCCCGGAGAATCCAAATATTCAATAAAAAAAATGGGGGTTCTCATTTTAGATTTTAAAGTTGATCCCGTCCTGTCCCCGGGGGCAGGGAGTCAAGTGTGGTATCATTGGATGTACCTCTTCGAGATAAACAACTTTTGTTACAACCTTTTTTTTAGTCCCACTTGCAGTTTTTAAGATATTTCCAAAAACAATTTTAAATTCCTCTCTCTCTCTCTCTCTCTTCTCTCTCTCTCTCTCTCTCTATATATATATATATATATATATATATATATATATATATATGAAAGTGACTATATTTGTGACTTCGCACCACTTGAACCATCCGACCGATCTTGTTCAAATTTTCAACATAGTTGATGTTCGGGCTGGGATGGATTTCATCATTCAACTTTCACGGTGCAAATTAGAAAAGGGGGAGGGGAGATATTTTTAAAATGACCGATATTAGTATCGAATACGAAGTTTTCGTGGTTGCTTGAGGTGACCAGTGACACTTCCGATACTGTTTAAAACCAAATTCAGCCCCGTGACTTGATGGAAAGAAATATATAAAAATGATCGAAAATGACTGATATTAGTGTCGAATCCATAGCTTTTGGGATCGCTGAGATGAAGGGTGACATTTTCGATGCTGTTTAAATCCAAATTCAGCCCACAATACTAATATTTAATTTTCAATGTCATTTTTATCAAGGTCATGATGTAAGGAGTTGCTCATTTAGTTTTTATTTCAACCCAGCGAGGCGGGTAATCAACACTACTATATATAACCTACTAATACATTTAAAAGATTTTAATATATGTTTTGCACTGTTAGTCATTATGTTATTATACTAAAATAAATAATTTAGAAATCTATGCATATCTAAAACACTAAAATAGAGCATTTGTTTTTACATACCAGAAGAATTATGATTAACAGTACAAATATATATTAAAGTCGTTTAAATGTATCAATATAAAAAAAATAGTAAGTATTGAAAGTATCTGATAGATAATTCGAATAAGCACTTACTGGTCCTTAGTATACGTGCAACTATTTAATTCTTTGTGATTACTTTTACGTAATGGCAAAATTATTAAAATGTAAATAATTTTCTAACTGCTATTATTATTTATTCTTAAAAGTTCTAAGTGTATTCTTATTTATTTTTTTCTATTTTATTCATAGATAAAAGTAAAAGGTATGAAAATTTGTTGGAGAATAATGTGTTCAAGATATTAATGGTTGGATTTTCATGCAGGCGTTATTAACGTAGAAAATCTTTGTCTTCTATTTACAGTATGACCTGATAAATCGGAGTTAATCATGTCAGTTTGGGGAAGAAATGATTACCTGTTGTTAATCATTTCTGGCCTTACATCCTTCGTGGTATCTTCTGGGTAAGTAATTCTCAATATTACCACTAAAATGTAATTCACACAATAGTTAAAAATTCCATGCAGAGTAAATTTTATTTTTCTGCTTACAGTAATAGTTTACTACGATATTTTGAGAACTTGGAAATAAGTTTTTTTTTTAAATATTAATTACTCTTACCGAATAGAAACTATTTATATCTATAAACATTTTTCTGTACAGTCTTGTAATACACTGACGTATCACTGAAGTACTGCGTTTGCCCCCGTCTGGCCTTAATCTTAGAACGTACAACGTCCTTCCGGCAGGACGTAACGTCCTAAAAGTCCTACCATGTTTATCTATAAATTAGAGTACTTTGTGTACGTCCAGCAGAACAGAAAGTTCTCCAGATGGAAAGGGCGTAAACTCTAGTTTTAGCCAAAAAAAAAAAAAAAAAAAACGAAAAAAAAAACAGAATCATGTTGATACGACTGTTAGTTCAGTAATTGCATAGCGTTTTCTAAACAGTGATCGTGTATAAGTTTAAGTACCCAATTTTGATCCACCAAACAGCAATAATTTGTGGAGTAAAGCAGGTTTCGGTGATAACCGGAAAACAGAAAACTGTTTTGGAAGAATCATGTCCATGTGTAGATATATCACTGTAACTTCGCTAAAAAATAAAATAAAATTAAAAAAAAAAAAAAACGAACTGGATATCTATTATGTGTATGACGTATCTACAATTCACTTTTATAATCAGAATATTAAAATATACTTAGTATTTTGCTAACACTAAACCAACACTTATATTTTTATTAAATGCTTTAAAATGTGTACTGCTGGAAGACTTTCGAATTTCCGGAAGGAAAAACTCAAATTGTTTCCATTGAAGAGGTGTGTCCTGCCGGCAGAAAGACGACTCGTGTACAGAAGTCTTTCCGGAACAGCCTTCCTGCAGGAGAGATGCTTGTACCTTCTATCATTAAGAACTGCAGCGACAAAGTGAGGTAATGACTGAACCAGCTTCTGGACGTCATCAGAAGTTATTGGAAGCCATATGTCTTCCACAGTAGCTCCAATTGTTCACTGGTGAGGGCTGTCTCCGTTCAATCCTTCCCATGACATCCCACAAATGTTTCAATAAATTCAAGTATGGACTGTAGGCAGGGTCTGCATTAACTAGAATGTTGTGCAATTGGAAGGTGCACAGATATTCATGCAAGATTAATCCTCACAGTATTACCCGTTCTCTATCTCATTATATCGTCTCTAATATAGTTAGATTGCGAAATCCCACACGTTTAAAATGTTAACAGAAATTCGTAACTTTCACTGCATGTTGATTTGAATTATCTGCAAATCCGCAGTCGTTTCACCGTTTAATTTAACATAACCATAAATATAGTTTTAGACCTTCATGGGCTTTGTATCTGTCAACATTTCTTGAAGCTGCACACATGTCTGCACAAAATATACGCGTTATTAAAAAAAAAATGATTAGGTTAGATTGCCTCCAACTGTTTAGAAGAATACAAAAATTACCACTTTTTAAGAGTGAGCTTGGCTTTAGAAACATTATTGGAAATTGAACAGTGCATATATATATATATATTCTCCAAGGTTTTCTAGGGGTATTCTCGTTTCCTTCTACTCTTTCATTCCACCAGTTCTTCTATCATCACACACTTGCTTTAATCATCGTCTCAGCCTAAAGGACATAATTGTGGGACGTTAAACTCTAATATTTAATCTCATTTTTTCCTTATCCAGGGTTGATTAATTTGTAAGATACACGCATATGCAACAAGGTAACCTTACAGATAAACTTCTAAGCCAGCGTTTCCCAACCTTTTTCAAGTTGCGGCACACTACAGGTATAACTTGAATTCAGGCGGCACATCCATCCATATATATATATAATTATTACTATTATTATTTGTAAATGTAAAATACCGTGGTATTTTTATGTGATTACTGATCTCCTTCTTACAGAGAAAAAAGCTCGATCACTGATTTTGCCCCGTGGTAAATCATTATGCTTATTTTTCATTGTAATTTTAAAATAGAAAACAGTTGTAATGAAATATAGAACTAGGGTTTTTAAAAATCCACTTTCTCTTTCGAAAACTGTATCTAATCTTTCACTAAAAGGGAAGATCACTAAATAACGAACAAATAAACAAATCTCCTATACTTTTAAGACACAAATGTAGGTAATTTGTATGCATGTTTGCTTTGTTGAATTTATTGAATGATATGTTAAAATTTCAAGTTACGAAATAGTCTGCAACAATAAAGAAGCAATAATGGTAATGGCAATGATAAATACGTTTTTCAACATTAAAAATGTACAGAAAAGTAACACAGTATGAAACTTAAAATTGTAGATTTATAGTAGAGTAGAGGTTCATAGTAATGTGAAATACAAATATACATTTTCCCCTATGTCTTGCAATTTGGTTCCTATAGAATTAATAATTTGTTTCGATTTCCTCGCGGCACACCAGCGGCCCATTCACGGCACACCAGTGTGCCGCGGCACACTGGTTGGGAAACGCTGTTCTAAGCCATCGTTTACGAATCGCCAGCAGAGGACGCTGTTTCGGCAACACCCAATTGGAGAGCCGAACTCTTGCTGCAGAGTTTTCTTGCTATTAAAACTATGACGTAGAACCATTTCTAGTCGTACTCCCTCAAGATTCCTGGTGATGCACTGATAACAATGAAAACGGAAGGGTGAATTGTGAAGCACTGTTTTTGAAACTTTTTTTCTTTTTTTTTTTTTAGAGGAGGGCTATAAATACTGTGCTTCCGACATACATTACACAAAGCGTTAACTACACTATAGTTTTCAGAAGGAAAGGAATGCAAATGCGGGTTTTTCTTTACGGATCCAGTAAATCACTAACAAACATATGAAATTAAGAGGACAGAAAATAGATATGGGTATTTTGCCACTCCCCACCAAAACATGACATTGGAGAGTGTAGAGTTTGTGAACAGAGAAGTTAAATTAATTTGTTAGTTTCTAGGATATTTCATTGGTTTCTTTGAGTAGTAGATTCTGCTACAGAAAAGGAAAGTGCGCTTGTGTTGTCGAGTAATTTGGAGATCTCGGATAAGGTTAATAGGAAGTAATTTTATCATCTTTAAATTAAAAAAAGTCTTCTTAATGATGGCATTGAGCTCAGATATAGTCATAAGAAAGGGTTTCCGAAACAATCATTGGAAAGTAACTCATTCAGTTCATAGTTAAGAAAGCCAAATAGCTTTATAGCCTTAGAAATGAAATGCAGTTAATGACTGCATTGACCAATCCAATCTGCATTACTATTTATCATCTTTCGTCATATCCTACTTTACATTTGCCTTTAATCTTCTCGGCCAACCCAGACCTTTCTTCTAAATGCTTTACAGTTTTACATTGTGCATCGTGCACTTGTTTTCATCTCTAATAATATATAGAGTATACGATGCCTCAGTTGTAGAGCGCTTAGCTCTTGTGTGTGGGATTTTTGGTTCGATTCCCGGCTAAGTAAATTTGTGTTTAACAACATCGTGTCCGTGGGTTTTCTCGGGGTACCCTCGTTTCCTCCCACTTTTTCATTCCACCAATTATTCCATCGTCATTCACTTGCCTTAATCATTGTCTCCGTTAGCCTAAAAGGGCATAATCGTGGGACGTTAAACTGAAAGATTTCATTTCATTTTCTAATAACAATTAGTTTTCCTTGAAGTACCCTATTTGTATCTTTGACAATTGCTTCGTATTTAATTTGATTTGGTTGCTTACGAAACAATGCCTGGAGTGGAAGAGAGAAAACTAATGTAGAAGCGATCGTGCAAACTGGAAACTTTCATGTGGTTTTCCTAAGATAGATTCGATTTCTTGTAATTACGTTGATATTGCTAGTCTATTTATTATTAAGTATACTGACATTCGGCTGGTCCTGGGACTAATGAGGATTTCTTTTTCAATTTTACCTTTGGGCCTGGAAATGCTTCTTCTAGGTTTCTTGATCTTCAGCTCCTTCTTTTAACTCCCAATATTTTCTTCTATTTTTCAAATCATCGATCAGCTGTGTTTTCATTCTTCCTATTCCTCGCTTCCACTTCTTCTTTCCTTCTATGGCGGTGTGAAGAAGAGAATTTCTTCGCAAGATGTGTCCAATCCAAATGGTCTTCATACGACGGATAATGGATAGAAGTGTCATCTTCTCTCCTATCCGTTTTAAAACACCTTCGTTTGTTGCTCTCTCTGTCCATTTTATCTTATCTATTTTCCTGCAACACCACCTTTCGAAGCTGTCCAAATATTTCTTCTCTAACTTCCGTAATGTCGAACTCTCTGAACCATACAGTCCAATGCTCCATATATAGCACTTGATCAACTTCTTAAGTCCAATATTGAGTCTGCTAGTTAAGAGTGATCTTTTCTTGTTGAATGCTTCTTTAGCTATGGCAATTCTTGACCTGATCTCTTTGGTGCAGTGAGTGGCTCTCATCAAAATACTTCCCAGATACTTGAAATTATCTACCTCTTCAAGTTCTCTTTGTTCTACTCTGAACCGTAAGGGTGTGTTTGCACGGGACATTCTCATGACTTTTGACTTTTCGATGTTGATTTCTAGTCTGTTCTTCTCAGTTCCTCCAGTGACTGTATATTAGTCCCAATAATAATTAGTTTCTTTAAAATATATTTTAAAAAATATCAATTAATCAAATATTATTTGCAGACAATTTTGGCCTACGAATGGAACTCTTTAGTTTAGTGTGTTTTGCATCTTTATACAACATCGAGTGGTGAAGGTGGGCCACTTACAAATTTGGGCGTGGTATCACTATCGAGACTTCAATCCAGTGTAGTTGATAGATGCATATATCATCGTACAAGAGTAACCCTCACATGCTCCTCCCCATACACGAACTATCTTCCAAGTCAGCTGGATTAGCCGACCTCGACACGGGTCCCCGCGAATAGAAATAATCATTATGAAAATTAAAAAAAAATAAATAAATAAAAAAATAAAAAAAGAAAGAAAGAAAGAAAAAGAAAAAGAACTAATAGTTTGAAGACAGACTTGAGTTATTAAATTCCTTAGTCAGAGTACTGAGTAGAGTTATCTGCAAACGGCCTTTTTTGACCTTGAAAGTAGTTACACTCTAAATACCCTAATATCACATATGCAAAAAGGCGATATAATAGTAATAAGACTACGTAATTTCAATGTCCGGTACAGCACCATCCTAAGCATGCGTAATTAGGTAATTACATGCTAGTAATTGTTCCTAAAGTACCGTAAAATCCATAATCTTTTGTGATAACTCAAGTCGAATTACCGTTGAATCCTTGTACTTCAATTAAAACATTTATTACTTCAACCAGAATACTTAGAGTGTATGTACTTAGAGTTCTTAGAATGTAAGTACTTTCAAGGTTAGAAAAAAGAACATTTGCGGACCACTCTACTGTACTGTAACTAAACAAAGTGGAATTTTCATTCTTAAGAAATAAAATAAAAAGAAAGTAGTGCTGAACAAAACTCTAATATATGTCAGTAGATCGTGAAGAAGAAACATTACTTATATTCTACTGTATTGCCTAATCGTCCCGTTTCATGCACTTTCCGAACCATAATGACTAACGACAAACAAGTGTTTTTGATACTTCTTTGTTGTTTGGTTCTATTCTTTTCTTTCCTCACCCATAGGTCACGCTATCTTCAACTTAATATTTGAGTTTCCTTTACCGAAAGATCTTTCTACAAAGAGAGAGAAAGCTACTATTATTTCAGATGGAAACAAAAAATGATGCCCAGCTGAATCTCCCCTTTCTTGGTAATTAAATGATGGGAAGTTTGACATCTTTCGGTAATATTTTATACTAGTTGGTCAAAAATAGCTAAGCAATGTCCTAAAGTAACACACTAGAACAAATATACTCCTTTGCAGTACTGATGACTTTATAAACCCCTACTGAACTGAATTCGCCAATTTTACCGAAATCGGCATATTTTGTGAACTGCTTCAAAATGAGTCTAGAGCCATTCTCTTTAGCAGAATTTCTAGAGATGTATAACACAAGCAAGTACAACACTACCATATCTGCAACACGTACATTGCACGGGGCGACAAATTTCGAGAAGCGTCAAAATCTGTCAAATCTATATTATTGAAAATAAATATTTCTTGTTGGAAACAGACTTCTAGATGATAGTAGTTAAATTTAGTAATCTGACCTTCTATTTGAAAACATTCATAAATCATGTTTAGGTCGCATTACTTTAAGGTCACATGGACAGTGATAAAGGAAATGGTCAAACAAATCCCAGCATGAAATGCTTGATTGTTGACAATACAAGAACTCAATTCTTGAACAGAAGCGAACACCTGTTCCACTTACGAGGAAGGTCCATAAACCGTGAGAGTTGAATTTTGATGAAAATTAGTGACAAGGTTCAGTTCGAGTTGCTAAGTAACGTAGTAATAGTCACTCGGTGCGCAAATGCTTCGTTGAGCTGCTACACCGACGCCATCTTGATATCCTGTAGGCAATGTCCAAAAATACCCTTTTAGCAC
The DNA here is from genome assembly GCF_964235325.1 of Thermobia domestica. Classification (NCBI taxonomy): domain Eukaryota; kingdom Metazoa; phylum Arthropoda; class Insecta; order Zygentoma; family Lepismatidae; genus Thermobia; species Thermobia domestica. Next base: position 49,724,464 of record NC_137459.1, read on the forward strand.
AAAGATGAAAAAGCTTTTGATATATCTGACTTCAGTATTGTAAACCAAGGTAAATCATCTATATGTGATAGTACTTCCAGTGCATGACCGCCATCTTGAAAGGCGCCATATTGAATCGCCGTCAAATATGATAAATAGCAAGGGGGCCATGTGGGGTATCAAATAACACTGGAATTTACTCCTCAATTCATTTCCGTAACCAAAGTTTAGATATCTGTTTTCACTTCAGAGTTAAGAGCTCTCTCTCTCATAGGAACATACAAAAACTGAGAAAGTAACATTTGTGATATGAAATGCGGTCGTGCAAACACTTGCATGACTTTAACTAATGGAATAGTATTTGATCTACAATAGCCACTATACCAATCAGATCTTGAGACTAGTGAGAGATATCGTTAATTAAATTGAAATGCCTGTAGCGAAAAATGGAATAGCAGCACTGTAACATATTATACCTATTTCAAAATCGCTATATATATGAGTCTGTGTGTGTTGCGATTATGCATAGCATTCTTAGCAGTTGTGCATGCATTCTCTTATCACTAATAGCAGAACAGACACAAGAAAAGTGAATTCTAAGTTTCCAGGTGTATCTTCTAAGAATTGGCTGTGAACTGATAATTTAAATCTCCTTCATTGTTCAATGTGGCAGCAATAAATCAATTGTATTTAGAGAAACTGTCAATAAATACATTAAAGTATTTTAACTTCGTAATATGCACCTTAAATTATAGGTCGTCAAATATGAATATTGGAAAGGAACGCAATATTCTGCAACAATGATGGTCTTTGCGTAAGGTTTCTAGATTGGAGAATAAAACTTAACACACTATAATGGACCACGTAAAATTGCCTAAAAGAGATTTTTGGTTTGATACAATTCAACGTCCTACACGCCTGCTACGCTAAAGGAGACGTGGGCTACTGATTATAGTGGAATCCGAACCATTTTGGTCGTTCAACTAATATGTACCAGTTTATATAATTTTTCTAATATATATCCGAACTATCCCTTTGGTATTCTCTGCTTGTCACTACTATTATTCATGTGTTTCATCGACCAACAGTCTATTCCATCGCACTTTGAAATAGGTATAACTTGTAGCATGCTGATATTCCATTTTTCACTACAGAAATTTCAATTTAATTAACGATTTCTCTTACTAGTCTCAAGATCTGATTGGTATGGTTGCTATTGTACTGCATTAACTACTGCATTAGTTAAACTCATGCAAGTGCTCGCACGACCGTGTTTCATGACAAGTTTAACTCGCACAGTTTTTATATGTTCCTGTGGGTAAGAGGGCTCTTAACTCTGAAGTGAAAACAGATATCTAAATTTTGGTTACGGAAATGAATTGAGGAGTAAATTCCAGTGCTATTTGTACCCCACATGACCCCCTTGCTATTTATCATATTTGACGGCGATTCAATATGGCGCCTTTCAAGATGGCGGTCATGCACTGGAAGTACTATCACATATAGATGATTTACCTTGGTTTACAATACTGAAGTCAGATATATCAAAAGCTTTTTCATCTTTGTGCTAAAAGGGTATTCTTGGACATTGCCTACATGATTTCAAGATGGCGTCGATGTAGCAGCTCAACGAAGCATTTGCGCATCGAGTGACTATTACTACGTTACTTAGCAACTCGAACTGAATCTTGTCACAAATTTTCATCAAAATCCAACTCTCACGGTTTATGGACCTTCCTCGTTAGTTAGTTATCACAGTTTTGATATGAATAGTAGTCTTGTCTTTATCACAATTTCCTTATCATTGAAGATTGAAACAAGTTTTCTTTAAAAACAATAACAGCTGTAGAAGGAAAATCAAGAAATAAAGATAAAAGAACTAGTTGCACTGGAATTTCAAACTGATACATTGAGATTGGAGCTCGATATTGCATTCTATAAAATGGATTACCATCTTTCCTCTGCAAGTGTGTTTGCTTTATTTTTCACTAACATAATAAATTATTGTTTAAAGAAAGAAAGAACACAGACACAACGAGATTGTGTTTATAGTGTTTAGGCCTTTCTGAGTGCGAGTGCTGTTTCTCCCCCATCGTTGTTCATGGTGGAATAACATTCTTTAAATCATGACTTTTCAGATTTTTCCTTTCTGGAGAAAGGGACGGCAAAATATTTATTGCAAAAGATATATCTGGAAAAACTGACACGTTAACCTGCACAATAGCAATAGCTTTTGCAATAGGAACAGAACATTTATATTGTTCTCGTATTACATTATCTGATTAGAATAAGAGCGTTCCTTCTCATTGGTTTCAATATTACTCATTTTAGTAAGTTATTTGTAGTTTTTATTATTCAGGTCTACTTAAAAATTTATTCCATATTAAAAGAAAATATTGGTTTGGAGTTCAACGTTACTTTCCTGTACCGATATTGTATGTGACATGAGCTCCATTTGAACATGGAATCCGAACCATACGAATTGCCACTCAAACCACGTAACATGTTACGCCTATGTACGAATCTGCTATGAATTATTACATATATATAATATTACGTACATATTACATGGAATTCAAAACCGCTAAGGCAATTTTGAAAAAAAAATAAATAAAAATGTCTTGGGAATACATCTATATATTTATACAATGTATACATGCACATATCAAAATTTATATTAGCTGTTTATATTAACATAATTCTCAGTTTACGGATCTTTGACTGCTTTAAATATAACGAAGTCTAAATAAACGTGCAATTTAAATAAAGGAAAGCAGTTAATGTATGAAGTTGTATACACGACTCCAAAAGTGCATTACCACCTGCAATTCTACTTTTCCTGCAATAGCAGGCAACCCAAAAAGCTCGGCGGTTGGGTTGGTTGCGAATTCGAAAGGCGTTGAACAAAACCTCAATTTTGTCACAAATATATCAGTGTGGCAAACTGCAAATAAGGGAATAAACCAAATTGTTAAGAATGACAATTTTATTATTGTGATGGAGTTGGATGACATCAAAAGTTACAAAATGACTTACTTAAGCAGTTCAAACAAGATGAATGGTAAGAAACAGATATCAGAAGAAATCATTTCTCACTTTCCCCCCGCCCCACCCAAAAAAGAAACTCATAAAAAGAAAAAGTTACATAATATAAAAGTTTCATATAAAAGCCTAACAGTACAAAAACAAATATCTACACGAAACGAAAAAGAGACAAACACAGAATAGGGGACACCAGTGGCGTAGCAGACTTGCGGCCTTCCCGTGCAAATTAAAGAGACAAGACCCTAGTTGTAAACCCCATTGTTATTATTATTATTATTATTATTATTATTATTATTATTATTATTATTATTATTATTATTATTATTATTATTATTAAGTCGTTTCCTTTTCTAAATCTCTAACTCTGCCTCAGAGCATAAATGCATATAACGATCATGTGTGCACCTTTTGTCAATTAGCGGTCCCAAAGGCCAAAAGGGATAGAAATCTCCAAGGAAGAGAAACAAAAAAACTTTCTTACGTTAAATTCTAGTTCAAAGTTCGAAGTACTTGCTTTTCCACGTGATTTTTTGTTTCTTTCTTCAGGGAACAAAAAAGTTCTAGCTCCTAAGAAATTACATCATATAATATTGCAAATTTGCAAGTGGATGTATTTACATTGCAATGTTTGGTAATAAAGATATTATGATTAGAAAACAATCTTGCAAAAAGTAAGTTTAATTTCTTCATCCATCGCAAGTCTTAGGGGACCTTTATACCTCGCATCCCCACTCCCCGAATATCGATATCGAAAATTAAGAATGATTATATTCATGTCCATATATTTGCGATATCGAATGTTTTGTTATACGATAATATAGATATCTATGATAGCGATATATCGACATATCACAGGCCCAGATTCCGAGAAGTGTTGCTTGAAATATACTGGAATCAACAATCAAATTCTAAATAAGTTTTTCATTTCCGTATCCAATGTTGAGGGGGAAGGGTGGGAGTCTACTTAGCTACAGAGGCCATATCAATTGTGTTCTCAAACCAGCCATTACACCAGCTATTATCAAAGTGTTAAGTCAGCCATTGTCTGCGAGTTACCCCAGTTCCATTTGAAATTTGAATTGAAAACCTGAATTACAAAACATCCCAAGTCCACTCTTTTTCTTCGTATTTTTCGTTTTCTGTTTTTTATGTTAGCATCTATGTTTCAGGGATATTCACTTGCATAATACGTAAGTCCAAGTCAAAACTTTTTTTTAAAAAAATCAAAATAATTTCAGCTAAAAAGAATACCATTCCAAGTATAATCTTCTTGTCTTTCTTCTAAAAACAAAAAAGTACTCCGGTGGACTTCGGATGTTCTGCAATTCAGATCTTCAATTTTATTTAGTCTTTAACCATCTTTAACTCGCAGGCTCCTTGCTTTCATATAAAGCATTTATTGTGTAGATTAAAATAAAAAATGAATTAATCTATATTCTTGGGAACTTATTGTTGCACCAACACACATATATACAGGGTGTAACAAAAATGTGCGGCAATATTTCAGAGGTGGATTCCTTATGGGTAGACAAGCAAAATCGTTCATATGACCATATGTCGGGAAATGTATCATTACAGAGTTACGGTCATTGAGCCGCCTAATGGTGAAAAGAGTCATATTCTGGTCGCTCCTTAATGTGACTCAATTTAAACCTCAATAACTCAGACCCTAAATAACCTAGGAAGATATTTTTGATATCTATGCATTTCTAAAGGACGATGCTTTCCGCCTATATATATAGGGTGAGTCAAAAGTCTTGGACACCTGCATAAGTTAAAATCGACGGGAAAAGTAAAAAGTGATGATGGGAAAAGAAGTCTGATGAAGGGCTACAACTTTTGGAGTGTATGTCATTTATGGCCGCCATCTCGAAATCCGCCATTTTGGATTCAAGTTTTTTTTTAAATGAGAAAGTGTATGTCACATCAAATAACACTAGCTTGAGCTAAGAAATTTAGTGGTGTAATTTGTTTTTTTTCTATCTTGTACAGTTTAGAAGTTATTAATGTTCAAAAGTGGAAAGTTACCTTGATACTGACCCAGTTCTCTCTGTTCCAGGTGATCTAAAATAGGTCTGACACGTGAACAGAAGATCGAAATCATCCTTATATCAGTGGAACGCAGCTACCGAACAATAGCAGCTGACTACAACCGACGGCACTCAGACAGAGAACCGGTATCGCACAGCACGGTGGCTCACGTGATCACCAAATTCCGAGAGACGGGCTCTGTTCAAGATAGGGCACGTAGTGGGCGACCAAAGACTGCCACCAATGACGAAACTGCAACGGCGGTTGTTGCGTCGTTTGTGAAAAGTCCCACACGAAGTACCCGTCGTGTGTCCCTAGCATGTCCAATAAGCCAATCCTCCGTTATCCGGATATTGCACACCAATCAGTGGCATCCTTACAAGCTGCACATGCAACATAAACTGAACGAGGATGACCCTGATCGCCGGTTGGAGTTCTGCATGTGGGCTACTGAACAACACGAACTGGATCCTGCGTTTGTCAAGGGCATACTGTTCAGTGACGAGGCGTATCTCACTTTGAACGGGGAGGTTAATCGACATAATTGTCGACACTGGTGTGACGCAAATCCGATCTGGGTTGACCCGAGTCGAGAACATAGTCAAGTGAAGGTGATGGTTTGGTGTGGCATATGGGACACCCGCATTATTGGGCCCTTTTTCAGTTAAAACACCTTAACTGCACCACAGTATCTGATGCTGTTGCAGGACTTTGTGTTCCCTGCCACACTGAACGCTGACGGCATTTTCCCATCTTATTTTCAGCACGATGGACCCCTCCACACTATAGACTTGGTGTCTGTCAATGGTTGGATGAACAACTGCCACGGAAGTGAATTGGTCGCCGTGGTCACGTGGAGTGGCTGCCCAGATCCCCTGACTTAACGCCCCTTGATTTTTATCTATGGGGATATCTTAAGCAGATAGTGTATGCTGAAACAATCCATGATTTGAGACACCTGGAGGAACGCATCCAATAAGCCTGTGACCAAACTTCAGGAGACATCTCCTCCGTGTGAGACTCCAGTCAGAGTGGTTGCAGGGACTACAGTTGTGCATTGCACGAAATGGACAACACGTAGAACATGTGTTGTAGCATTCAGTATCAAGGTAATTTCCCACCTTTGAACATTAATAACTTCTAAACTGTACTAGATAGGAAAAACAAATTACAACACTAAATTCCTGAGCTCAAGCTAGTGTTATTTGATGGGTCATACACCCCCTTCCCATTTAAAAAAATGACGTGAATCCAAAATGGCGGATTTCAAGATGACGTACACTTCAAAAGTTGCGGCCCCTCATCAAACCTCTGTTCCCATCATTACTTTTTACTTTTCCCGTCGATTTTCACTTATGCAGGTGTCCAAGACTTTTGACTCACCCTGTATATTTTATGTATGTGTGGGAGTACCACGGTGGACATGGGAGGGTAATTACTTGTTTTTTGTTTGATTTTTGCATCAGCATTTTGGAGATGGCATTCCTTGGGGATACACTCATAAAATGCATATCAGCGGAAAGCTTAATTTTTGCAGAACACGTTGCTACTAAAATTACCTTCCTATCTTAATCAGAGTTTGATATATTGAGGTTTAAATTGAGAGAAATTAAGGAGCGACCTGAAAGTGACGATTTCACACCAGTAGTCGGCTCAAAGGCCGTAATTCTGGAACGATGCATTTCCCGACATATGGTCATCGGAACGTTTTTGCTTGTCTACCAATAAGGAATCCACCCATGAAGTTTTGTCGTACCTTTTAGTTACATCCTCTATATACAAGATCCGTTTTGTTGATTTACGAAATCACTATTTTTTCCTCAAACAATTTACAAAAAGGGTCTTGAATTAGGTGGTCGCACTAGTAATGACATCCCGTAGCGTCGTTACGTAACACACACAGTATAAATAAAGCTTCAAAACCACAAATTGCAAGTTCTGCCGCAGATAATTCGGTAAGGTGTCTGCTTGTTGAGTGGGCAACCCAGATTCATATCACGGCTGGTTCGGTTTGCTTTTTTTCCCTTTCAAAATACGTGTCTATATGTTTATATTTCTTCTTAATAATTACTTTCTTGCAATCTTAAATTAGTCGGGGTTAAGTAGTCAGAAGATTAAAATACATGTATGACTACTTTATCCGTGTGTGTGTACTCATATATGTATCTTTACATATTTGTTTCTTTTTTGGGGCCGCGGCGGCTCAGTGGTAGAGCGTTCAACTTTGGTGCTTGGGGTCCGGGTTCGATCCCAGTCCCCGACAAGTGAACTTTGTGGTGGACAAACACCGTGTGCGTGGGTTTTCTCGGGGTCCTCCCGCTTTGTTCATTCCACCATTTCATTCATTACTCATCATCACCGTCTCCTTTAGCCTAACCGGCATAATCGTGGGACGTAAAATCCAAAGATTTCATTAGTTTCTTTCTTTCAACTAGTGTTGCCACGAGACCAGACAGAAACCTTTGATACGAGACACGAGACTAGACAGACTACTTGTCCCGTCTCGTTTCCGAGACGAGACGAGACGTCTCTTGAAATGCTTTGTATCGTCTCATATCTCAAAAATGAAAAGACAGTTTTTGAAATTGTTTAAAAATTTATTAACTCGGAATAAATTATTGCCTTCGAAAGTATACCAGCGTTTATTATTTCAAATGAGGACTATCCTAAAAGAACAAGGAAGACCTAAAGTTATTTTTTAAATGATTCTTACAAACAGCTTTCATTTCTATTTTCCAAACGATTCAAGTTTAAATATTTAGTGATACTGTTCCAGATTCAAGTAAAATGTTAAACCATTCTTTGATATCAGTGTTTCAGAATATTTCATTCCGAGGGCTGATTGTTATATCTATGTATAAAAATCCTTTATAGAAATACAAGTTCTCTTAATGCCAGTTTCATCAGCAACTAACCATTGTTCATGAGTTTTCTCGTTCCGAACAAAGACAGAAACGTGTACTGAGTTTGAAAGGATGCTGGTTTGACAATAAAATTTAGTTTCGTTTTATTGTTTTATGATGTTATTTGAACCAAAGTCATTTTTGAAATCAGAAAGTCACATGGACCTTCTTATATTTTGAAGTGGCGCCAGAGGTTTTGAAAAAAGGATTTCAGAATAAGTGGGGAAGGCTTGCCTTTCGACTGTACCGACGATATTGACAAATATTCCTGTCGTAATAATTCATGACTGGAAACCATTGGCGCCCGAAGAATTTTTAAGGGGGTCATCTCCTTGATTACTATATTACGCCTGATATTTAATATACGTAGTTTGCTATATTACACATATATTTTCGTGAGCAAGGGCGGCCGGGCCCCTTCCCCCTCCCTTCGGGCGCCCGTGGTCGAAACTAAGTAGTCGTTGTTTTAAGCAGTGTTTCTTCCAGACATGTTTTTGGGGTGCTGCCCCCTGGAACTCTAAGAGTACCCCTCACGGGGAGACCAAAATAATACATCTATAATAGAATAATACCAGCAGTACCCCCAGAATCCTAAATATACCCTCCTAGGAACATTTTTTCTGAAAGAAACACTGATTGGAAGATTGTAGTCGTGTTGTGTGTTGTGTTGATGACCAAACAAAAGTGGTTAAAAGCTGTAATTTTAACCACTTTGTATAACAGCTCCTTTTTGTGGGCCTCATCCGCTCTAGTGTTGCCACGAGAGGGGACATTTGTCGTGTCTCGTCTCACGAGACTAGACAGCTTGAAGTCTTCTCTCGTCTCATCTCGTGGAAACACTACTTTCGACCATGTGGGTTACTGCCTCGATCTTGGAAATGTCCTCGAAGGGATTGTGCTATGAATAACACATTTTATTCGAACTAATTGACTGACTCCGATGCAACATTGTTCCAATTTCGCCTATTCGCAATGTAATGGAATAGACAAACATACGTTTATATGGTTACATGAAGGCGGTCCCGTGTTCGATTCCTGGTGGGGGCACTCGGTCGAAAAATTTAAAAGTTTTTCAGGCCAGTCACCTTGCATGAGATTTTCCTTGGTTTTCCACATTGACACCAGGAAGATGCCAGGGTGATACCTTAGGTTTCAGATCACTTCCTTTCTTCCCCAATCCTTTCTTCCTTGCCTTTCCCCGGAAAGCGTGTTCGCCTAGAGATGTCATCCCTCGAACGTGACGGGTTATATGGTCTCAGATACCGAAAGCCCAGAAATCTAAATCCTAAATCCTAAATTTACAAAGTTACTTCTGGGAAACATTATTCTTTCAAAATATATTTCTATATATTGATATTTATTATTATTAATTGCTTTCTTGCATCTTTCCTACATTATTCTAGATTAGTTACCATCGGTTAGTTTAGTCACATTATGTATAGTTAAATACGGTTACGTTTGTTTACCGTTTCTTTTCTTTTTTTCAAAATACATTCCTATCTGATCACATGTATTGTTAATAATTTATTTGTTGCATTTTTTAATAATTTATTTCATACACACAACAGATAAAACAACTCATACGTTTTAATTACACAGCAAATAGTTCTTTGACATGGAGGGAAATCTCCTTTGGCTATAGGAGCATATAGTATTACCAATGGGGATTTCCCTCATCCCCCTTGTAATTCGCACATCGTCAACAGATATAGAACATTGTTGAACATTTCTTGAACCATTTCATCACACTCCTGGCCTTGTGACATGGTGCATTATTTTGTCGAAAAATGCCACTACCGTTGGGAAACATGGTCGTCATCAAGGGGTGTATGTAGTCTGCAAGCAGTGTGCGATACGAGTCGGCCGTCATTGTGCGTTGCTCGAGCTATACTAGATACATGCTCACGTGTATGTCCCCCAGAGCTTTATTATTATTATTATTATTATTATTATTATTATTATTATTATTATTATTATTATTATTATTATTATTATTATTATTATTATTATTATTATATTTGAAGTACAATCAAATATCACGACATTAATTATTAGTTTTAATTAACGGAATTGAGCTGAAAATTAAATCTTGATTTCGAAAGATTAAACATTAAGTTTATGCGTTCGGTACCTTTCTAAAGTAATAAATACTGGAATTTTTTTCAAGGCTGTTTCTGACTGAATACTTTCTTCAAAATATTATTAAAAATTATAGAAAGATTTTCGACACATTCGAGTCGAGTCGAGATTTTTACGAAAAGTCTCGACTCGACTCGTGTCTCGGCTCGAAAGTCGAGAAATAAATTTGTCTTGACTCGTCTCGAATTTTACAAAGTGTGTCAACTCGAATTTCAGTCCAGATTCGAGACATGTCTCGACTCGTGCGCATCCCTAAATATTCATATTTTAAATGTGCAATACTACCTCGCGAGAAATGACCCCGAAGTTAATTTACCAAAGTCTACTTTCTTCTTGTTAGATTAGTGATCGTGGTTTAGGATAGATTATGTAAAGTCAGACATGGTTATGTATGTTTACAATTTCGTTTCTTTCTTTCAAAATGCATTCCTATCTGTTCCCATTTATTATTAATAATTTATTTCTTGTATTTATTAATAACTATCAGAAAAACCCATTATTCGCATGGTGGCTGTATTTGGAAGTCAACGCCTCTATAGTATCACCGTTGATTTCAGCGAGTGCGAAAACTTTGGATTTGACATTAATATCGGCCATTTTGGATTATTTTTACATGTCAGTTATCATCTCCGGTACCCTGACCCTCAACCAAGTGGGGTTAATTTGGAAGTTAATGCAATCGGAGTTTCACCATTGATCTCAGCGACCGCCAAAACTTTGAATTCGACACTAATATCGGTTATCTTCTACTACTTTTACATGTCGCTGTAAACGTCTCCTGAGACTTCCTGGTTCGATTTAAAAAAAAACGCTTCGTCTTGATCCGGAACCTGGGCCAAGATACCCAAGATCAAAATTTGGTAACTCTCGGTCCTCTTGTCTGTCTCCAGGCAGCACACAGATGCATACATACAGACAGACAGACACACAAACAAACTTTTTATTTTATTTATATCAGATTAGGTGTATTTCAAACAGTGCTTCTTCCAGAAGTGCTTTTAGGGGTACTGCCCGCCCGGAGCTCTGAGAGTGCCCCCCGGAAGAGACCAAAATAATACATCTATAATATAATAAAAAATAGAAAGTTATCGATAGTGCCCCCGGAATACGAAGTGTGCTCCCCCCGGAACATAGTTTCTGAAAGAAACAATGATTTCAAACACAACAGATAGAACCACCGGCGCCAACTTTCCAAAATGTATGTGGGTGCATAGGATTTTTAAAATGAAATCTTTGAGTCTTGCGTCCCACGATTATGCCGGTTAGGCTAAAGAAGACGGTGATGATGAGAGATGAATGAAATGGTGGAATGAAGAAAGTGGTAGGAAACGGGAGTGCCCCGAGAAAACCCACGAGCACGGTGTTTGTCCACCACAAGGTTCACTTGGCGGGGACTGTGATCGAACCCGGGACCCCAAGCACCAGAGGTGAATATTCTACCACTGAGCCACCGCGCCCCCTGCAAGGATTTTGTTGTAGACATAAAGTATAAAGTGACTAACTTAGTGTGTTCCTTGGTTGCCTTTGCAAAAACACATTTGAAACAATCAATTATGTTTTAGAGGTTAGAAATTTTAACTCCCATCTCTATGTTTTAATTGTTTATTTTTTAATAGTGTCAAGAGAGAAATATTTATTTTATTATGTTCATTATGTTACGAAACTAAAAATATTGCCTGCAGCGCCCTGACAAGATTATTTGTGTGAGTGCTTTAACCAGGGAACACCAAGGAGGCGGCGCACATAGACAGAACAACCCCTAGCATTTCTTACACAGTACAACGTTGCTTGGCATATAACGTTGCTCCTGTACTAGCGAGTTCCAGCTAGTTAAGCCTTTTATTAACAGCCGGAGGCAGCATTCTGTTATATCGTTGTAGTGAGTGGCGTGTTAAAATACTCCTAGTATCAGTTTTTTCATTGTTCGATTGACCTTGAAGGACCAACAAATGCCTTTCGAGGAATACAAGTTCCCTTTAATTCATGAAGTTAATATAGAAATGACCTTCAAACCTATGCTGTGCATAAATGCTGGAAGTCTTATAAAACGGTTTTATCCGTGTGTCTGTAGACCAGAGCCCTGCAAAGCCAGACCCGAAGACGGCCCGGATGGATCTGTATTCTGTCCGTCTCGACCCGATCCGGCCCGAATCTCGAGCCGGGCAGAGAATGGGCAGGACTCTAAACTGGCCGGGCACAAAGGAGCCGGGCTCTAAACGGGCCGGGCGTAACCGGCCTCAGAACCACCAAGTTGATAAATCAAGTCAGTCCTTCAATATGTAATGGAAAATGAGAAATATGTCGTCATAATATTGCACTGTCTATTTGTCCTTCGCAAATAGGAAAATCGTGTGAAAAGTTACCCAAGGTTTGTTTGCTATATCCCTATACTGTCTGTCTATTTGTTATTTCTGCTTGCTCTGTCCAGCCCTGTTTATTATACAATAATACAGCTCATGGACATAAATGTCTTATACTACACTCATTAATGCATTACAAGTAACAGAGAAGATATGTAAAACTTCTACACCGTATGTGATACTAATACTACAACTACTACTGCTAATACTATTATTACGATTACGAATGCTAGTGCTAATTCCACTATTGCTGCCACTGCTACTACTGTTAGTATTACAACTACTGCTACTACTTATTACTATACTAATACGACAGCGAATACCACTACTGCTATTACTAGTAATACGAAAACAAAACAATGCAAATGAAATCTTTGAGTTTTACGTCCCACAGTTATGCCGGCTAGGCTAAAGGAGACGGTGATGATGGTGGAATAAATGAAATGAAATGGTGTAATTGAGAAAGTGGGAGGAAACGGGAGAACGTCGAGAACCCCCACATACAGTGTTTGTCCACCACAAATTTCATTTGGCGAGACCTGGGATCGAACCAGGGACCCCATCCACCAGTGGTGAACGCTCAATCACTGAGCCACCGTTCCAGGAACACCTAATCCGCCCTGGCATCTTGGTGATTTATTTTATCATAATATTTTGTTATATTTGTAGTATCATACTATGATATAAAGAATACAGGAACATGTAACATCATTTGGTATTTGGCTTGTTAATTGAACATAACTACAAATTGCACTGATCTTATGAGCACGCCAGTTCACGGTTTTGGCCTCCGTGGTCTAAAGGTAGCGTACCAAATTCTACTTAGTAGGTCAAATACTTGATTTTGTCATACGTTCTTTAGGTAACTACGGCTCAGGCTGTATGGATGATGATGGGATGAATTGGTGGAATGAAAACAGTGGGAGGAAGCGGGACCACCCCGGAAACTCCCACGCACACGGTATTTGTCCACCACAAAGCTCACATAGCATCTGGGTGGTAGTTCTGTACGGATCCAATGAACTACGGAATAACGTAGCAGAAACTCCCTACTCTGTAAATATATACTGCTAATATTCGTAAGTTTCAAACTTGTAAAAGAACGTAGCTGTTTTGTCTTTCTATTAAGGTTTACGATATTTCTATCGTATCTTGTCTGAGCTGCAAAACGAGAGGTAATACGTTTATCGATTTATGGTTAGGGATTGGTCCTTTAAAACATTTAATTAAATCGAGAGGTGATAGAAACATACTATCCCGCGAAAAACGTACATTTTCTTTTGTGACAGATGATAACACTACTTCAAGTTTCACTATTGAATTCATATTGTTTGGAAATCTTCGTTTCATACTGTGAAGCGATACTCACTTCTTTTAGTTTGGTATTGGTACTGGTAACTCCTCTAATATATGCAACAAGTTGAAACTCTTCGTCATAGATTAAAAATGTAGCAATACACGTTGAAACCGAGCTTGGCTAAATTCAGCTACTTCTTTTTTGAATAGGAATTGGTGGAAAGTATTCTTGGGATGCTGAATTCTTGGAGGAACATTTCCTTACGACTCTGATATATTTAAAAAATCCGTATCTTGATATCTCCTATTGTTTTGATTCCTGGAAACAAGAATTGAAATAGGAAATGATAGTTAATTAGAACCACTTCCTGTTGATCGTAAAAAAAGCCGTATCCTGATATGTCCTATTGTTTTGATATATGGAAAAAAGAATTGAAATAGGAAGTAATAGTTAATTTGAACCACTTCCTGTTCCGGTAGGGTGTTGACAATAATTATGGTATGTTGCCTAGAGACGGTAAATCGTTTGGACAAAGATATTCTCGCTATCTGTTACTGTTTTCGTTCTATGGCGAGGAACGTTCAAACAGAATATGGCTAATTTTAACAAATTCTGCTTTGATCAAAGCTGCCACGGAAATGGAGGAGGCTATTCTTGAGACGATGAATCGATTGCAAAAAGCCACTTTTTAATATCTTTTACCATTTTTGCTCTACGGAAATCAGTATTGGAACAGGAAGTACTAGTAAATTTGAACAATTTCCAGTTTTAGTAGAGTTTTATGGATAGTAACGATATGTTTGTTGAGAGGCTGAATCGTTTGCTTAAAACTGTTTCTAGCTATCTGCTGCCGTTTTCATTCTATAGCGATAAACGTTGAAACCGTTATTGAAACCAGAAGTTATAATAAATTCTAACTACAGCCGAATTTAGTATTGTAGATATTTGTCTTTAGACTCTAAATCGTTTGCAGAAACCACTTCTCACTATCCGTTATCATTTTCTTTATATATCGACAAACGTTGAAATCGGAAATGGCTAATTTGAAGCAATTCCGGTTTGAGTAGAAGGTTAACGGAGGAAATAAAATATATTCTTTGAATACTGAATTAATTGCAAAAGACCACATCTTGATCCATTTACTATTTCTATTAGGCGGAAATTGGAAATTGAAACCGGAAGTAATAGTAAATTTCAACCATTTATAATTTCGGTAGAATATTTTGTGTACCCATGATGTTGACTCTAGATGGTAACTCGTTTTCAAAAATCAGTTCTCGCTATGTTACCGTTTTATGCTATGACGATGAAAGTTGAAACTGTTGTTGAAACCGGAAGTAATAATAACTTTAAACCATTTTTAATTTTAGTAGAGATTGTGAATGACCATGATATGTTGCCTATACACGCGCAATCGTTTACAAAAAAAAAAAAAAAAAAAAAAAAAAAAAAAAAAAGTTTTCATGTATGTTACCGTTTTCATCTATGGGTTAAATGTTAGAACCGGAAATTGCTAATTTGAACCACTTCTGGGTTCAATATAAAGTTAACGGATGAGATGGAACCTATTCTATTCATTGGATGAAGAATCAATAGCAGAAAACCATTTCTCTATACAGGGGCGGATCCAGGACCGACTTCTGGGGAGGGCGGTGGGTTGTCATAATGCTACTTTTATGGGTTCCAAACTCTGGGATGGATTTTATTTATATATATAAAAAATAAGAAAGTTTCCTCTTCTGGGGGGGGGGGCATCGCCCCGAGCGCCCCCCCCCTTGGATGCGCCCCTGTCTCTATATCACTTTCTGTCTTTGCTTTGGTATCTGTCAACAGACACACGGATGAAACCACTCTATAAGATTTCCGACTTTATGCACAGCACAGTTTGGTAGTTTAAAACCTGTCTTTGGTTCCATAAATATTATTAACACTAACATATCAATGATACTCTTGTGTATGATTCAAAAAGTTAGCCGTGAAATTTAATCTAGATTGGAAGTAGTTGTGGAAAGGCCTCTTGCTATAACAGATTTGTGGGTGTTCAGATAAAACCAACATAATATTTCTATTTCACAACGGGTGAGTAATGCATAGGTCATTTCTACTGTATATCAACTTCACGGACCAAAGCGACTTGTGACTTGATGTGAAACCATTTGTTAGTTCTTCAAGGTCAATAATAGCTAATACTAGCACTACACGCGACCCATTACTTCGATAGAAGAGGCAGATTCAATAGACGTGTTTACGTATAAAAGAAGCCCTCCGGCACTTAGGCTGGGTGGAAGCAACAACATTCTATGCGAAAGAACGCTGTTTGTTCTATCTGTTCGAGTTTGCTTGTGTGTCTCTGTGTGCGGCCTGGGGATCAGACGAGTTGACAAAAAGTTACTAAATTTTAATAACGGATACTTTTGTCTAGGCCCCAGACCAGGACCAAGTGGTTTTTATTTTTAAAAAATCGAACCAGGGGTCTCAGGGGAGGGGGACGTTTACCGAGACATGTAATAATATTAGAAAATTGCCGATATTTGTGTCGAATTCATAGTTTTCACGGTCACTGAGATCAATGGTGACACTTCAATTAGCGATGACTTTCAAAATCAGCTACCATTGCGTGCGGGCCGGGGTCACCGGGAGGGGGGAGATGTACAGAAACACGTAAAAATAATCCAAAATGACCCATATTAGTATCAAATCCTTAGTTTTCACGGTCGCTGAGATGAATGGTGATTCTTCCAGAGGCGTTGAATTCTAAATGCAGCTCCCATCGCTTGGGAGCCAGAGGCGTTCTTTTTAAATTTTGAACCAGGGGGTCTCAAGGGGCGTTTCCCGCGATATGTAAAAGTAGTAGAAAATTACCGATATATTTTCGTTTCGTTGTTCAGTTTCTTTACATAGATATTTTATCTGACCCATGCGAAAAGTGGTTATTTTCAGCTAGTTATTATTAAATGCAAGAAATAAATTATTAATAATATACAGGGTGGCCCAAAAGTACGTATACAGTACCGTACTGATCAGCTCATTGCATTTTATATAATTTCTTATTTTTATCCATCAGGTAGACTTAGTTTCTTTATTATTTGTTCTTAATATGTTTTTACTTACATCTTAAGCTCAGAAGAGCCGAAGCAAATAAACTCATACACTAGAATGTTATAGTTGATCAATAGAGAGGTGTATGCCTACGTTTGGACTAGGTGAACAGATAGGAGTGCATTTTGAAAGAAAGAAACGAAAATGTAAACATACATAACCGTATTTGACTTTACGTAATCTATCCTAAACCGCGGTCACTAGTCTAAGATAATGTAGGAAAAATACAAGAAAGTAATTAATAATAATAATAAATATGAACATATAAAAATATATTTTGAAAGAAAAATGTTCCCCTGGCAAAACTT
This sequence comes from Thermobia domestica, assembly GCF_964235325.1. Lineage (NCBI taxonomy): Eukaryota > Metazoa > Arthropoda > Insecta > Zygentoma > Lepismatidae > Thermobia > Thermobia domestica. The sequence goes on from NC_137459.1 coordinate 49,741,625, forward strand.
GTTTACTTCAGATGCCGAAACGTTAACCAGAGTTGGAGTGGGTGAGTGGGTCAGTGGGTCGAGTTTTCTGAGTGGAACGTGGGTCAACAGCATGTGACCCACCACCCACCGTGACCCACTGCGACCCATCACCCACCATAACCCACTCTGCTCACTGCATTGTAAACAGCATTTTCTGAACAGCATATTTTTTTCACCCTCGACTCTAGCCATAGAAAGTAAAAACTAAAGAGAAGAAGAACATTGAAGAAGCAGTTGAAGTTAAATTTATATCATGGCAGTCACGGTGGTTCATATCAAGGACTGCCTAATATCAATATTAGGCAGTCAACTAATATCGATCGTTTTCGATTATTTTTAGAAATCAATCCTATATATAGAAAATGCCCCCCCAACAAAAGGGAGTTTTAAAAAATGATATTGAGATTAGGGCCTAACTATGTATATTAGGGTGGAGCGAAAAAATTTTTTTTCGAAATTCGAATTTGGATAGGGGGAAAAAGTTGCATCATATCGTAGTACTTTACCATAGAAAATTTCAATTCTCTAAAATAATTTTTAGCCGGGGCGCAAGGGGCCTTAAATTTCAGATTTTGCAAATTATTTTCCATTTGCTATGTAAATATTTAGCAAATCTTCGGTGAAAGTACACTGTAATTTGTATTGTTGATGCAGGGCAAAAGAAGCATCCCGTATCAGTAAATAACAACAAGAATTTTTAATTCTCTAAAATTATTTTTAGCCGAGGCGCAATGGCCCTGAAATTTGGGAATAATAATAAGAAAACTGATCAACTATAAGCATTTTGCGACTTTGTCATAAAGAAGCGTTTTTATGCTATTTGATAACTGTTTCCTTCTGATATTCTATAATGAACTTGTTAGCAGTTTTGTCAGTAGTATAATAGTCTGGGGGGTGGTGACAGTGATGTAACTAAGGGGGGCAAATGGGGCTTGTGCTCCAGGCGACGAAATGGGGGGCACAAACTTGGCAAATATTTATTTTCACTCTAAGGCAAGGACATAAGTTTTAGCAACTAAAAATCATAAAAAATACCCTAGAACTTAACAGGAGAACTTAGGATCCCTATCCATAGAGCATAAATTATCTTTTGAGCTTCAAAGAAATCATTTGAGGACATTGTAAAAAAAAAAAAAAAAAAAAAAAAAAAAACATTGCAGCCAAAAAGCCTGAAAAGTTAAATTTTAGTTCAAGCTTTTTGTGTTTTTATTTAACTTATAGATTTAAGAGATTTGCAAAATGTCCGTGTATAATACTTGAGACAACAGTTTGACTGTTTGTCTTAATTAAATATTTTATTCTAAAGCAACATATTGTTGATTCATTCTACACATACACACGTCCCGATATAATTCCAGAAACATTTTGATTTACTGTTATTATGATAATCTGTAGAATATGTCAAGCTTGCTACTCTCAAATTATTTGTCAATCAGATACTAATTAGTTTGGTGCTTTATCTTGTACTAAAAAAAAAAAGTACTGCAGTTTTGAAGTCAAGCTTTACCACTTGAAGGAAAAATGAAATAGGAAAACTACTGTATGATGCCGATATCAGTTACAGTTGGGGAGCATTTTGGTTGATTGATCAGGAGGAAGGGGGGCTAACCGAGTTCTTGCCTTGGGCGACAACTAGGCTAGTTGCGTCTCTGGGAGGTGTGTAAAAAAAGGACACTCGGTTATATTGAAATTACTTGGACTGAAAGCCAGCAAGCGATCTTACGGTGAAGCTTTTAACCAGTGTATTATACTCTACCAGTTACATTATCAATCTTCAGATTCCTCTTCGGAAACAAGAAAGGAAGGCAATAAAGAACACGTTGAAGCTGGAGGAGATCCTGATTTTATTATAGTTGTTGGTATTCTTTGAAGAAGACAAGAAAGCAATCACTGATTGGATGCACGTAAATGAGAAAATTCCTCCCAAAATTAGCAAAATTGAAGGAGAAAACCGGCGTGACTAGAAGAAAAAATGCAGCAATTGCTACTGCAGTTTTGAAAGAGTTTAATATTGCGAGTCCAAAGCAGTCGCAAAACATAATTGACAGAAGTAAAATACAAAGAGAAAAGAAAAGTGTAAAAACTAAAGAGGCTGCTAATAAAGTGCCATCTATTTTGATGGGAAGAAAGGTCAAACACTCATGATGCCGAAAGTCACATAGATATGAAGATGGAAGAACATTATTGTATCCTTGAAGAACCACGTAACGATTTTCTCAGCCATGCCTCTTTGACCGGATCAGCATCAGCAAAGAATATTGCTAGTTCCATCTGCCGCGAAATACAAGAAAATAATGTGGACCTATCAGATGTGGTACCTATCCTCTGCGATGGCACTAATACTAATGTTGAGTCAAAAGGAGGAGTGATTAAGAATGCTCAAAAAGCATTTAGGGAGGGTCTTGCAGTTGGGGATATGCTTATTGCATTTCATTGAACTACCACTTTGTTAATTACTAAAAGAAATCGATGATGCAACTACTGGTTCTTACACTTTCTCTGGCCCTATTGATAAATCACTTGTGAATTGTGAAACAAATCCAGTGTGCGGCTTCGAAAAGATTTCTTCAGAACTTCCTACATTCCTAAATGTGCGTGATTTCAGTTATGATCACAGGTACTTGTATGAAATATGACAATCTGTCATAAGATGAAATTGTGAAAAGAACCTAGCAGATAAAAAACCAGGGAAACTTGCGCATGCCCGCTGGTTAACAATGGTTTACAGACTTGTGTGTGTATACAGTATATCAATGCCAAATCCTTCAGAGGAGCTCAAAAGTCTTGCAAAGTTCGTGGTAAAAGTATATGCACCAGTGTGGTTCAACATGAAACTGAAACATCTTGTCAAATATGGATCTAAACATTTGTTGTTGAACACAAGACTTTCGCGAATGTTTGCAAGAACCATACACGACTTCTGTCAATAACGTCATTTTCAGAAATGCATTCTATGCGAATCCTTAGAATATTCTCATTGCCATGATTGGTGACGACAGATCAGCTACACGAATCCTTGCTGCCGATAAAATCCTCCAATCCAGAAAACAGTGTAAATCTTCTGAAATTCGTTTCTTCCAAGTGCCAGTATTAAATTTCGTGGCTATTAATTACACAGAAGTTTCAAACTGAAATCAGTGTAACATAACAGAACCACTAATACTGACTCATGTGACAGATGGCAAATTGCAAGAAATTTGCTCTTCAGAAAATACATATGTTGATATCCCAGAGTTACCATGTCATACGCAAGCATTGGTAAGATTAATGAAAATAATTAGTGAAGCTTCTTTAAGTATGTAGGGCTCGAGAGAGAGATTTTCTTATTCGTTCCAAAACTGACTCGACAAAATACATGGTTACTTTCGAGACAAAGTGGCAGTATTTTGCACGAAGACGTGAATGAAACTTACGAAACATTTAATCTAATGTTGGCGGGCGGGTGGGATTGAACTTGACGGCAGCCACCTCTTAGTGGTGAATTCTGGGTTGATGTAGCCTGTAACATTGAATATGAACTTCGATAGCTTTAGAAATCCATCTGGCACTACGATGAATCTTAACATCCTCAAATTACAGTCTACTTCAAGCGAAGAGCTGCCTAATAATTACGTAAATACCAAATAAACATGTATTTGTTTATAGAATCTATGAAACTTAAGGTCGTTGCGCCCCGTCTAAAATAATATTTTAGAGAATTAGAATTTCCCATGATAAAGTACTACGATATTATGCAACTTTTGCCCCATATCCGAATTCGAATTTAGATTTTCAAAAAATTGACCTCTTTTCACTTATTTACAAAATCTATCAAACTTAAGGCCCTTTGCGCCCCGGCTAAAAATTATTTTAGAGTATTGAAATTTTCCATGGTAAAGTACTACGATATGACGCAACTTTTGCCCCCTATCCAAAATCGAATTTCGAAAAAAAATTTTTTGGCCTCTTTTCACTCCACCCTAATGTATATGCCAAATGTAATTTCAGTTGACATTGATGTTGATGATCACACATACATAGTTATATTAATTTTTTATATAATAATTCATACATTACAGGTGATTCAAAATAAAACAAGTAGTTAGCTCCTCTAAAAACTCTTAGGCTGTGTCTGAAAAGTCAAGAAGTAAGTCCTATTGCTATTATTACAATTGCAAATATGATCAATTTCCTAAAGTTCTGCAAGAGTGCCTGAAGTTCTTTCTTCAATAGAAACAAATGAAAAAGAAGAAAAAAGAAGGCCTTGAAAGTAAAACGTAGACAAATTCACCAGTGCTCAGAAGAAGCTGTCTACAATGCACTGAGTAGAATGGGTTGGTGAGTCACAGTAGTTCGGTGGGTCAGCGTGGGTCACAACGGATTGTTTGGTCAAAGTGGGTCACGGTGGGTTGTGTGTCGCAGTGAGTCATATCCTGTTGACCCACAACCCACTTAAAAATCCAATGGACCCACTGGCACTCCATTATTTCAGTCATTTTTACCGAAATCCAGAACATCAACATTTTCGATTACTTTCCAAAATTGGCCCTGTAGTGGCGAAACGGTCAGTGAGTAGTGGTTGTGCCTATTAAATCCTTTTCCCAGAATCACAATATCTACAACATATCACAGTTTCAGTCATTTTTACCGAAATCCAGAATATCACCATCTTTGGTTACTTTCAAGTGGCCTGGTTGTGGCCAAACGGTCAGTAATTATTGGTTGTACCCATTTTCTCAGAATCACAATATCTACAACATATCTACAACATATCACAGTTTCAGTCATTTTTACCTAAATGCAGAACATCACCATTTTAGCTTACTTTCAAAAAAGTCATCTCGTAGTGTCCAAACGGCCAGTGATTTGTCTGTGCACATTAAGACTTTCTCTCAGAATCACAGTATCTACAACATATCACAGTTTCAGTCATTTTTACCGAAATCCAGGACATCAACATTTTCGGTTACTTTCAAGAAAGTGGCCTGTAATGGCCAAACGGAAATTGATTAGTGTGTGTGCCCATTAAGACCTTTTCTCGGAATCACAAGATTTACAACATATCACAGTTTCAGTCACTTCTGTCGAAATCCAAAACATCGCCATGTTCCGTTACTTTCAAGAAAGTAGCCCGGTAGTGGCCAAATGGTCAGTAATTACTGGTTGTGCCCATTAGGACATTTTCTCAGAATCACAATATCTAAAACATATCACAGTTTCAGTTATTTTTAGCGAAATCCAGAAAATCAACATATTCGATTACTTTCCAAAAAGTGGCCCTGTAGTGGCCAAACGTTGAGTGATTAGTGGTTGTGCCCTTTTCTCAGAATCACAAGATCTACAACATATCACAGTTTTATTTTTTCGAAATCCAGAACATCATCTTTGATTACTTTCAAGAAAGTGGCCTAGTTGTGGCCAAAGGTCAGTGATTAGTTTGTGTGCCCATGGAGACCTTACAAGATCTAAAACATATCACTTTTCAGTCATTTGTACCTAAATCCAGAACTTCACCATGTTCCGTTACTTTAAAAAGTGGCCCTGTAATGGCCTAACTGTCAATGATTAGTGGGTATGCCCATTCAGACCTTTTCTCGGAATCACAAGATCTACAACATATCACAGTTCCAGTCATTTTTACCGAAATCCAGAACATCAACATTTTCAATTACTATCCAAAAAGTGGCCCTGTAGGGGCCAAACGGTTACTGATTAGGTGTTGTACCATTTTCTCAGAATTACAAGATCTACAACATATCACAGTTTCAGTCATTTTTACCGAAATCCAGGACATCACCATCCTCGCTTACTTTCAAGAAAGTAGCCTGGTTGTGGCCAAACGGTCAGTGATTAGTGGGTGTTCCCATTGAGACCTTTTCTCGGAATCTCAAGATCTACAACATATCACAGTTTCAGTTATTTTTTTAAGAAATCCAGAACATCACCATGTTCCGTTACTTTCAAAAAAAGTGGCCCTGTAGTATCGAAATGACCAGTGATTAGTGGTTGTGCCTATTAAATCCTTTTCTCAGGATCACAATATCTACAACATATCACAGTTTCAGTCATGTTTTACCGAAATCCAGAAAATCAACATTTTCGATTACTTTTCAAAATTGGCCCTGTAGTGGCGAAACGGTCAGTGAGTAGTGGTTGTGCCTATTAAATCCTTTTCTCAGAATCACAATATCTACAACATATCACAGTTTCAGTCATTTTTACCGAAATCTAGAATGTCACCATCTTCGGTTACTTTCAATTGGCCTGGTTGTGGCTAAACGGTCAGTAATTTTTTGGTTGTTCCCATTAGGACATTTTCTCATAATCACAATATCTACAATATCTCACAGTTTTAGTCATTTTTCCTAATTCCAGAACATCACCAATTTAGGTTACTTTCAAAAATGTGGTCTCGTAGTGTCCAAACGGCCAGTGATTATTGGCTGTACCCATTAAGACTTTTTCTCAGAATCACAATATCTACAACGTATCACAGTTTCAGTCATTTTTACCGAAATCCAGGCCATCAATATTTTTGGTTCTTTCAAGAAAGTGGCCTGCTTCTGGCCAATGGTCAGCGATTAGTGGTTGTGCCTATTAGGATCTTGCCTCAGAATCAGCAATCTACAATATATCACAGTTTCAGTCATTTTTACCGAAATCCAGGACATCAACATTTTCGGTTACTTTCAAGATAGTAGCCTGTAATGGCCAAACGGAAACTGAGTAGTATGTGTGACCATTGAGACCTTTTCTCGGAATTACAAGATCTACAACATATCACAGTTTCAGTCATTTCTATCGAAATCCAGAACACCACTATGTTCCGTTATTTCAAGAAAGTGGCCCGGTAGTGGCCAAATGGTCAGTAATTACTGGTTGTGCCCATTAGGACATTTTCTCAGAATCACAATATCTACAACATATCACAGTTTCAGTCATTTTTAATGAAATCCAGAAAATCAATATTTTGGATTACTTTCCAAAAAGTGGCCCTGTAGTGGCCAAACGGTCAGTGATTAGTGGTTGTGTCCTTTTCTCAGAATCACAAGATCTACAACATATCACAGTTTCAGTCATTTTTACCGAAATCCAGAACATCACCATCTTCGGTTACTTTCAAGAAAGTAGCCTGGTTGTGGCCAAAGGTCAGTGATTAGTTTGTGTGCCCATGGAGACCTTTTCGTGGAATCAGAAGATCTACAACATATCACAGTTTCAGTTATTTTTACCGAAATCCAGAACATCACCGTTTCCCTGTAGTGGCCAAACGCTGAGTAATTATTGGTTGTGCCCATTAGGACATTTTCTCAGAATCACCACATCTACAACATATCACAGTTTCAGTCATTTTTACCGAAATCCAGAACATCACCAGGTTCCGTTACTTTCAAAAAAGTGCCCTCGTAGTGTCCAAACGGCCAGTGATTATAATTATTGGCTGTGCCCATTGAGACTTTTTCTCACAATAACAATGGTTACAACATATCGCAATTTCAGTCAATTTTACCGAAATACAGGCCATCAATATTTTCGGTTACTTTCAAGAAAGTGGCCTGGTTGTGGCCAAAGTTCAGTGACTAATGGTTGTGCCTATTAAGACTTTTTCTTAGAATCACCACATCTACAACATATCACAGTTTCAGTCATTTTTACCGAAATCAAGAACATCGCCATCTTCGGTTACTTTCAAAATGGTGGCCTCGTGGTGGCCAAACGATCAGTGATTAGTGGTTGTGCTCATTAAGACCTTTTCTCAGAATCACAATATCTACAAAATATCACAGTTTCAGTGATTTTACCGAAATCCAGAACATGGCCATCTTCGGTTACTTTCAAGAAAGTGGCCTCGTTGTGGCCAAACGGTCATTGATTAGTGTTTGTGCCCATTAAGACCTTTTCTCAGAATTACCACATCTACAACATCAAATAATTTCAGTCATTTTACCGAAATCCAGAAAGTGGCTATCTTCGGTTACTTTCAAAATAGTGGCCTCGTGGTGGCCAAACGATCAGTGATTAGTGGTTGTGCTCATTAAGACCTTTTCTCAGAATCACAATATCTACAAAATATCACAGTTTCAGTGATTTTACCGAAATCCAGAACATGGCCATCTTCGGCTACTTTCAAGAAAGTGGCCTCGTTGTGGCCAAACGGTCATTGATTAGTGTTTGTGCCCATTAAGACCTTTTCTCAGAATCTCAATATCTACAACATATCACAGTTTTACTCATTTTTACCGAAATCAAGAACATCGCCATCTTCGGTTACTTTCAAAACAGTGTCCTCGTAGTGGCCAAACGATCAGTGATTAGTGGTTGTGCTCATTAAGACCTTTTCCCAGAATCACAATATCTACAACATATCACCGTTTGAAGCAATTGCTATGAAATCCAAAATAACGTTAAGTTCTGCTGTTGGCAAAAATGTGGCTCTGTAGTTACCAAACGGTCAGCGATTGGTGGTTGTGCTTATTGAGACTTTTTCTTAAGATCACAACATCTACAATCCATCACAGTTTTACTGATTTTCATTGAAAGCCAGAATATCACTATGTTTGGCTGTTTTGAAAAAAGTAGCCCTGTAGTGGCCAAATATCGGTGTTTGGTGGTTATGGCCGTTAGGACCTTTTCGGAATCACAATATCTACAACATCACGGTTTTAGTATTTTTGTCCAAAATCTCGAATGTTGTTTTCTTCGGCTTTTTTTAAGAAAGGGCCTCATGGTGGCCAAACGGCCAACGATTTTTGGTTGTGTCCATTGAGACTTTTTCTCAGGAATATAATATCTACAACATAACACGGTTCCAAGCAATTCCACCGAAATCCAATTTCCATAAAGATTGTTCGGGGTCCTTTCTCATTACGAAGGAGTATTGCCTCTGCAAAACTTCTCTGTGAAAAACTTCAAAACCCGTATTTTGTACTTTGAAGTCATCTTTGCATCGGCAGAGTATCGTTCCTTTAATTTGGTCCTTTTAAATCAAAGGTACCCTTTTTCAAAAGGGACCCTTTGCCTCCTTTAACCTGTTCTCCGAAAGAAACAAAAAAAAACATGTGTGCATTTATTTTCGGTCTAGTATATATGTGCAAAGTTTGAAGAAAATCAGATGAATAGAAATCCTTGTGAAGCTATCTCCTTTATAGTTTCACTTTTTGGACTTGACAAGTCGTTTGTCCCGAAGTCCTCAATTTCTTTATTACCTCAAATTGCATTGTAAATAAATGCACTTGCAAATTTGCAATATTATATACTGTAATTTCTTAGCCGATACAATTTTCTGTCCCCGAAAAACAAGAAAGCACCCGTCAAAAGCAATTCCTCGAACTTTCCCCTAGAATTTATTATAAGAAGGTTTTTTGTTCCTTTCTCTCAGAGATTTGCATCCCTTTTACCTTTAGGGCCACTCATTGACAAAAGGTACTCACATGACCGCTATATACAGACATGCTCTTAGGTAGGTCAGAGATTGGTAAAGTAGACGATTTTTAATAATAATAATAATAATAATAATAATAATAATAACAATTATTATAACAATTAGGCTTACAACTAGGGTCCCATCTCTTTATCTTGTATGAGAGGCCCGCTAGTCAGCTAAGTCATTGGTGGTCCTTATTCTGTGTTTCTCTCTCTTTCTGTGTCGTGTGGATGTTTGTTTTGGGGTATTAGGCTTTTATATTAAACCTTTACATTATACAATCTTTTTCTTTTTTACGAGATTTTCTTTTGGAAAAGGAAAGAAACTGCTTTCCTCTTATGTGTGTTTCTTACCATTCACCTTGTTTGAACTGCTTAGGTAAGATGATTTTGTAACTTTTATGTCATCCATTTCCATCACGATAATAAAATGGCAAGTCTTAACAATTTATTTTACTCTCTTATTTGCAGTTTGCCACACTGATATATTTGTAACAAAATTGAGGTTTGGTCCAACGCCTTTCGAATGTGCAACCAACCCAAGCGCTGAGCTTTTTGGGTTGCCTGCTATTGCAGGAAAGGGAGAATTGCAGGTGGTAATGCACTTTTGGAGTCGTGTATACATTTTCACAGGATATTTGCTATTTAAATATGTATGGATCAATTAGGCAAAATTAACTTATTTAATTAACATTAAATATATGCTTTGAATAAGCAACACTCTGTGATGACAAGTTTAATTAAGTGTCATAATACTGTAATAATCTCTTTTGCATTGAATGAGTTCATAACTAACATAAAAGTCAAATAATAACACAAATATTACTAATTTCTGGATAGATTTTTAAATTATTAAAAAAAATTGGCTCTGCTATACCTGAAATTTGTCACTTATTCTGGTTGGTTTCATATGATGTGTTTGTTATTTAAGAAGCAAATACAAGTAACGATTTCAGAGCTTATAGTATTCGTTTGTTTAAGTCTGACAATTGTAAATACGAGACAGATTTTGAAAACATGTCAGAAATTTTTATTTGGGAGAAAATAGATTATTTGAGTTGAAATTTCATAAAACTCTTTCATATTTTTGCATATGTTAAACCTTCTCATTATTCTTCGCATATAAACTACAATGTTCAACGGTTCCTGGATCAATCCCAGCTCGCAATGAGTGGGCTTTGTGGTGGACAAATAGCATGTACTTTAATTTTCTTACGATTCTCCGATTAACCCCACTTTCTCCATTTCAGCACTTTATTCATTATAATCATAACCATCTTCTTTAGTCTAAAGGACGTAAGTGCCAGAATCCACGTTACTTTTAAGAAATGACGTAAATTTTTATTTTAGAAGTTTATTATGTCACATCAAAAATGTCATTTTTCTTTTCTTAAGAAAAAATTAGATATTTCAGTTCTACGTTCCACGATTATGCCGAGTAGGCTAAAGAAGACGGTGATGAGGAGAAATACATGCAATTGTGGAATGAATAAAGTGGGAGGAAACGGAAGAACCCCGAGAAGTAACCCACATACACGGTGTTTGTCCACCACAAAGTCCGCTTGTGACGAGCTGGGATCGAACCAGGGACTCCAGGCGCCAAGGTTGAACGATCTACCACTGAGTCACCGCTGGCCCCTTCTTAAGTAAAGCGTTAGCATTCAAGACAATCAAAGAATGGATTCAAATGTTAGCTAAATATCAGTTCATAAGCATTGCCGATGTGGCGAGAAGCTCAGAAAAGTTCTAGATTCATGTAATGAACAACAGCATGTTAGCATTATAACCTGCGTCTGGTCTTCAAGTTAAACGTTTGAAGTTTTGACCAGCAAAGTTCTGGTAACGTTAAGTATTCAGTGTGGCACCGTGAACACATGCATCCAAGGGAAGAAAGTGAGCGCTTATGCATTCCAATAACGAGTGAGGTCGTAAGGAAGACAGGCTTAACTTTCATGGATCTTTTTCTCCGGTTAAGCTTTTAACGGGAAAGCGAAAGAATCGCCAATACAAGGCCCAAGTATACATATTCAGTA
>NC_137459.1:49753280-49856667 GCF_964235325.1 Thermobia domestica
GATCTCGCTAAAATTACTAGTTTTTTTTTCTTGGAGGGCACCGTAGCTCAGTGGTAGAGCGCTTACCTCTGGTGTCTGGCGTCCGTGGTTCGATCTCCGGTTAAGGAAGTATGTGGTAGACAACATCGTGTTTGTGGGTTTTCTCAGGATACTCCCGTATCCTTCCATATTCTCATTCCACCAATTCTTTCATCACGATTCAATTGTGTTAATAAGTGTGTCCCTTAGTCTAAAGGTCATAAACGTGCGACGTTAAAGTCAATGATATTATTTCATTTCATTTTACTAGCTTTTCTTCTTTTTCTTACTCCGTTCCTCATAATCTTTATGTTACTTAAAACTGTAACCCAAAAAGAAATGACTTTCTTCTTCCGTTGCGTTACTTGTATCCATTCTTTGGAAACTATCAGTATGATCTGCTAAAGAAAGCTAGAAGAGGCTATCTTTATTTAAAAGTAACTGATATGCCCGTTCTTCGCACAGGAAGAACAAAATTAATGAAAAATAATTTTAAAAAATCAGAAATGTATGCAATCTGGCCTATACAAAACTGTTCGTTGTCTACCTTACAGCCACTAAGGTTCAGTGTTCATAATTTTTTGCATTAATTTTGACCCATCGCAATCCACCCTCGAGCCGAAAATAGAATTAAAACACCCTCGTATGTGGTTTGATTTGGTGAAGATCTATCTGTGTACAAAATGTCTATACGGAAATCTAATGACATACACAAACAGATAGACAAATACATACGATTTGTTTTTACACTACTATAAATTGTATCCAAGAGATCTGGTACTCTACATGGAGTATTGGACTGTATGGTTCAGAGACTTGGACATAGCGTAAGCCATAGACGAAACCATTACAGAGCTTCAAAATGTGGTATTGGAGGAAGATAGTGAAGATAAAATGGACAGAGAAAGCAACAAATGAAGATATTTCAAAATGAATAGGAGAAGAAAGGATGATTTTAGCCAACGCCCTTCATAGGAAGGCCAATTGCATTAGAAACATCTTGCGAAGAAATTGTCTTCTTCATACCACCATAGATAAAAAGATAGTAGGAAAGTGAGGAATAGGAAGAAGAAGATTGAACAATAGAAGAAAATATTGGGAGTTAAAAGAGGAAGCTGAAGATCGGGAAACATGGAGGAAATATTCCAAGACCCTAACCTAAATAAATAAATGATTAAATAAATAAATAAAGCCTCATTAGTCCCAGGACTTGCCAGAATAAATAATAATAATAATAATAATAATAATAATAATAATAATAATAATAATAATAATAATAATAATAATAATAATAATAATAATCATCATCATCATATATTAGTATAAATTAGTAGAAATTATCACTTGCTTGTTCTCTTGGAATCAGGCTAGAGATTTTTCGACAAAACATTGCGAGCTTAATATGTAATTTTACGTTTGGAAAATTAAAATTGAAAATTGGCTTTCAAATATTTGCACCGGTCACAACATGCATTTTATATGATATATCGGAATCAGCGAGGGTAATTTATAAATACAGGCTATACTGGGAATATATATATACAGTGGCGGATCCAGGATATGATCAAGGGAGGAGCTAAACCATAGTTTGCCGCTTTATCCAGTGTAAAGCAGAATTGAAGTCCATTTTAGCCAGTGTATACCTCAGCGTCAAGGGGGGTCATAGCCCCTATAGCCCCCTTGGATCCGCGGCTGTATATATATTGGTGTGTGTGTGCGTCGTGTAGGGCAAAGAAGACGGAGATGATGACAATGAAGGAAATGGTGGACTGAGAAAACCACGAGAGAATCACGAGAGGGCCCATGTATACGGTGTTTGTCCAGTAGAAAACCGGGAAAGAACCAGAAACTCCACGCACTAGAGGTGAGCCTTGTACCACTATTTTTAGAAGTTAACTGATTGACCGAACCAAACTTTTACTGACTTTACTTTTTACCATTAGCCTTAACGACAAGGAAATGAGCACAGAAACATCGAGGACAGTTAAAAATCCATTCATGCTCTTGAGGCGGACCCGAGCCCCCAAAAGAATAGCGCCCCATGATTCGAATCCTAACGCTCGAGACCACTTGGTTATTACCAGCTGCCACTCAGCTCAAGCGAACCCCTGCTCACGGTTGACCGTATTGACGTATGAGTACATGTCTTTCCTTTGAATGCTGCAACCCAGTTGCATTCAACTGTCATTTATATTTCTTCATTGCACACAATGTAAAATATACAATCGTTTCGCAGATGTTTCAGAAATATCAACATGAAAATGATGATGGTTTCCGCAATTTGGAAATCGTGGATATCGGAGACGAAAGTTGTATATAAATTTAATTTACAATATTTATTATAATGTAAATATTTCAGTTAGTCTCTTGTTATTCTATCATAGGAACAAAGAATGGGTTGCAAAAAGGGATGCACAAGTTTAAAATAAGTTTATATATATATATACACAGCGTGTCCCAAAAGTAGTGGCGAAAAATGACACCACAGAATCCTGGCACCACACCAAGAAAAAACATGTTTAGAAAAAGTGTTTATATTACATATAGTCCGGAAATGGATAGAGGCGGAACTAGACAGCTTCAAATGTGGAGGTAAAGGAACTTCATACTTGCCAGCGGAATAATGATAGGAGCTAGGGAAGTTCAGAAAGACATAAAACTCATATCAGCTTGACATGTTAATTGTGTGTTACATGACTGCGACAGAGATTCTCTATGCGTCATTTAGGGATTCACCGAATGTCTGTACGGCAGGGGTAATAAAACGGTGCAGTAAAGATGGTAACAATACAGAAAAAAGTTGTTATCCATGGCACGATTGCACGCACATCTACAACGAGAGTCAAAGCAAAGATAACTTAGTATGGTTGCTTAAGATCAGGGACAATGGAAAGTGGTATACCAGAATTATTCTGGCTTTATAAATTGAGATAAAGCTGTGTTTTTCTCTGCAGTCCTTGTTCCAACCAAAAGTAAGTCTCTTTTATTTTTGTCTTTAACTCTCTAGCAAATACAAATCGCATAATTATAGGTCCGGGTTCTAGGATGGATAGACCATGCAACATCTTAACATGAAACGGCTCACATTTGTTCTCCTCTGAATCCCAAACCCAACTATTATCCTAATTAAACTCAATGAAAGCTCGGAAAGAGGGATACTGAACTAATTACATGTTAAGAGACGCAACTTTCGAAAATGTTTGGTATTATCCGCTTTCATTAACATATTACATAGCTCAAAGTGTTGATTACCATAAAATACAAACTACTAAACTCACACAGATTGCTCTTTTGCATTGAATTTATTCAGAAGTAATTGAAGATTTCACAATTTCAACAGAGATTGTTAGAATGTATGTGAGCATTAATTTGAAACTTTTAAATAAATCTGAAGAAACTATCCAGTATATAAGTTTGTAAATGAATCCTTTTACAATTCCTGTTCGGATAATAAAGTATAATTATATTGCTTTACATTATTTTCGAATACTATACTTTCTCAATTTTAATTTTCACATGAAAATATTATTTTGTATTAGAGTGTAATTAATTATTTTTGCTTTCATTCAGTTACGTTATATAAGTAATTTGGTCAATTAGTAGCAGCAATATATATATATATATATATATATATATATATATATATATATATATATATATATATATTTGGCAAAATGCAGTAAGTGCTGGCCTATAGAACGGCGAAATAGAAACCACTAGAAGTTCTGCTTGTGGCAAGTAACTTCACACGATTTAATCATGAAGACAATGCACCCTTAAATTTAAAATCGAAGAGAGAATTATTTTCTCAGAATTAACGAAGGAAACTACCTGTGTGATTAATAACACTGTTACTGACTTTCCAAGCGAGCGGCTCACAGAATCCTAGTGTGAAGATTACCTTATGGTATGAACACTGTCAGACATTGAAAATTATATGGTCTAGCTTCAGAGATTAATCTTATATCCATATGGATTTTATATGGGACCTTCGGAAAAGGAATTTGTTGCTTTTGGAGTCTGTTTAAAAGATCAAACTGATATGCATATACGTAAGTAAATACAGGGTGGGCCAGAAGTAGATATAGAGTCCCTTGCTGATCTGCTCACTGTATTTCATATAACTTCTTATTGTTATCAAACAGGTAGACCTAGCTTATTTATTATTTGTTCTTAATGTCTCTTTATTTATACCTTAAGCCGGGAACAGCCGAAGCAAATGATCCCGTAAGCTAGAATGTTATACTTGATCAATGCAGGGGTGTATACCTATTTTTGGGCCACCCAGTACAACAATTTTGTTGCTCAGCATATTATACTTTCATACATCTCCTTTAACCTATGAGACATTAAAAATGTGTAAGTCTTTCTTATGAAGAAACCTCATTTTCAAAAGCTCTTCTCGCTATAAAAGTCTCACAAAAGTATTCACGAACGTCCATTGGTTGAACATGGTACTATAATTGCAGCACTGAAACGACAATACAGCCGAACAATATTTTAAATAGGTCTTCACGTCAATACCAATACCAATGCAATACGTGAAATTTTAAGAAATCAGCAGCGTAAGTAAAATTCTGAAAGTTAAGTAGTAATATTACAGTGCAAATCTTCTCTTTTTAAGTGACTTCTCAAGACCTGAGCTTTTTCCTTATTCGCAAAGACAGTTATAATTTAACATCGTTATAGCTAAATAACTCTACTGTATTTTTTTTTCTGGGAATACTTCTTGAAATCATGTAACATAATTACTAGAAAGCAAAGTGTTTTGTAGACTTGTGTTCAATAATAATATACTATATTTGCAATTAGATTATTTGAAACAATAAGTTTTAATTTCAATTCTATAATATATTTAAAACTCAAATAAAGAGAGGACTCGAAAATTATTCTCTGAGCTCGAGTCTAATATTTTTCTTTTAATTTAATAATTCCAATCAAATGAAGTTCTACATTGTTTATATCAAAAACCAAGAAAACAAAAGTTCTATTCAGTTGTAGCCGACCCAGCAGAAAGTTGGTAAAAAAAAATTAATTTGTAACAACGCAATTCTAACTCAAGTTAATTGAATCAGATACAAGTATTTATGATGAAAGTATTGCTTAATTTGCTAGAACACTTTTTAATAAAGGAAACATGATTTAGATACAACGGACAAAGTTTTGTTTTTTTACAGAATATTAGGAACCTTAAAAGAACGTATAAATATGATTACATTTCAATAAAGAACAGAAAGTTATTGATCATAAAACTTTGACTTTATTATTTTTTTCAATAACGAGAGGAGAGTTAAATTGTTTTAGTTTATTTTTAGTAGAATATTGTTGTGGGTAAATAGCTTGGATATATATTTCAATGTGGACCAAGCTATTGGTAGATGAAGAAACATATCAGGGCAGTTGATCTTCATTTCAATTGGCTGGTAATCTATTACATGACTCTTTGAACAAGAACCAGTACAACTTAGGAATGCCATGCTCCCCATAATTATAAATCCTTTGGCACAAGTGTAAAGCTCTAGAAATAGATAGACAATTTATTAATATTCTAGGAAAGTTATTGCACATTTCAAAATCATGCTTATAAATTACTTGTTTGATTTAATATGTGTTTAATAAAGTATTTTGGTTTGTGTTGTAATAAATTCTTTTAATGCAAACATAATGAAATCGTGGGATTTTATTAGTGATTTGTGAAAGTTTAAGAAAAATATACATTAATTACACTTTTTTGGGTCTTTTTTTTAAGAAGGAATACGATGACAGATTTTCTATGCCATATGTGCTTTTAATATATACGATGCCAGATTTTTATGAAAGTGACAATGAAATTCTTCAGTTTAACTTGGGGGCCGCAGTGGCTCAGTGGTAGAGCGCTCTCCTCTGGTGCTTGAGGTCCCGGGTTCGATCCAAAGCAAGTGAAATTTGTGGTGGACAAACACCGTGTGCGTGAGTTTCCTCGGGGTTCTTCCGTTTCCTCCCACTTTCTTCATTCCACCGTTTCATTCATTTCTCATTATCACCGTCTCCTTTAGCCTAGATGGCATAAGCGTGGGACGTAAAACTTTAAAGATTTCATTTCATTTTTCTTCAGTTTAACTTCCAATGTTTATCCTTTTTTTAGGCTAAGGGAGACGATGATTAAAGCAAGTGAGTGATGATAGAAGAATTAGTGGAATGAGAAAGTGGGGGAAGACAGGAGTACCCCGAGAAAATCCACGGACATGATGTTGTCTACTACAAACTTGGTTGGCCGGGATCGAACCAGAGACCTCACCCATCAGAGGTAAGCACTTTACCACTGAACCACCATGCCCCCTATCAGATTTTTATGAGTTTGGTTAAATAAACACAAACAAGGAGGAGAAAATCAGGAAACAGAAACTAAATCTATGGTTTTAAAGTAGAATAACGGAATTTTAATCGTACTACAACCTTCGATATGCTCAGAAACTTACATACTGTGTGCTCCTTGTAATAGTATTTCAACATTTCGTCAATATAGTCCTTTTTCGTGGTATTTGTGCTTTTGAACGCAAATTTTCGAAGATATTCGTTGTAACTACATTATTAACATTTCCGCATTTGTTGTGGACATCGTGGCATGGTCTTCAATGATAAGTAGAATCCTTCATTTAATTGTGAATATATGACATAGCATTGGCACTGGAATGAAATGATGAACTACAAGTAATTTAATTTTCGTAACTTTAAGGTAGTCGTGAGAACACAACTAAATAAACCAACATACATAAAAGTGAATAAGTATAACTGAAACATATTGTACATTGTAGTTGTGAATATTAAAAAAAAAAAAAAAAAATAAGACTGTGTAAGGGTTTGAGTGCTAAGATCCGTGACCAAAATCGAGATGATACTGTATTTTCACTGTACTCTTTCTTCCTGTATACCACATAAAAACTTCGCATGTTCAGAGATCTTTTCTGTGCACATATTAACGTGATATACTATGAATCCCAACTAGTTGTTAACGGAATATTTGACAAAAAGCATATATAATTACTCCTAGAGTATGATAACCATGAAGAGAAGTTGATAACCATCATTTGGCATATTTTACGGGAGAGCCAAAGCAAGATCAGCGCTTACTATGTTATTCCTCTGAGAGCATATTTTTCTGCTTTAATAATCACCGGAGTTATCATGGCGTTCCCTTTAATATTTAATCACTATTTAGTTACCAATTCTATCAATGGAAGTAACTTCTGAACCAACAATTTGAAAAACTGAGCTATCTTATTTTTCCCCTGAGCCCTTCATTTGTAGTCACAATTAATTTAGCGAAAAATAATGTCCCGAAGATGCTGTCATTGTATTACCGCACACCACGTATTTCATCTTTAGACTATCCCTGATGTGCTTACTAATACGCTAATTTTCCTCATATGCTTTTCTGGTAGCCTTGGTTTTTCAGATCCCCAAATACAAAAATATATACAGAAGAAATTCAATTGACAAACACCCCATATTTCTCAAAGTTCTGCGGTTTCTAGCTGAAATACCTATTCTTCGCATGGGTCAGATAAAATATCTACGTAAACAAACTGAACAACTAAAGGAAAAAAATATATATATCGGTCATTTTCTACTATTTTTACATATCCTGTTAAACGCCCTCTGAGACCCCCTGGTTCGAATTTGAAAAAAAGAGCGCCTCTGGCCCCCAGCCGATGGGGGCTGTATTTGGAAGTCAACGCCTCTAGTAGTATTACCATTCATCTCAGCGACCGCGAAAACTATGGATTTGACACTAATATTGGTCATTTTGGATTATTTTTGCATGTGTTGGTAGCCCCCCGGCAACCCCGTCCCGCAGCCGAATGGGGTGAATTTGAAAGTTAATGCGATCGGAGTTTCACCATTGATTTCACCGACCGCGAAAACTATGAATCCGACACTAATATCGGTCATTTTCTACTACTTTTATATCTCCTGGTAAACAGCCCCCCTGAGACCCTCTGGTTCGAATTAAAAAAGAGCTTCGTCTTGCTCTGGGGCGTGGACCAAGGTACCCGTGACCAAAATTTGGTAACTCTCGATTCACTTGTCTGGTCCCCAGGTCACACATAGGCACACACACAGAGAGAGAGAGACGCACGCAAACAAACGTTTTATTTTATTTATATTAGATGTGTGTAGCGTAACCATCTTCATTGCAAACTTCAGCTTCCCCATTCTCATATAAGTGGAGGAGTCCTACATTGGCTGTAAATCTTTCTTACATGATTGAAATATGGCTTAATTGAATTAGTAGTAGCTTCCTGATCTATCTTTGATTTATCTTTGATTTGTACAACCTGTTACTAATATTAGGAAAAAGATAGAGATATATTCAAAAGTTTTCTATTTGGATGATAATCATACTGTTATTTATGTAAAAGGTTTCGAAGTTCTGAAATCGGAACTTCTCGTAAACTTGAAATATTTTGGTCTATTGAAGAACTGGTATCAGCGACACTCATTATTCTTACACAATTACAGACTACTACATCTGGGTCATTAATCCCTTATTAAAATATCTTTACTTAACCTTTGTTTTTCATTGACCGTAAACCGTGGAATATTTCGTTACAGATTCAACGAGTTGGATTAATGTCAAATACTGACAATGCCCTTGAAGTTTACATGACATCTGTTGGTGGAATTTGGAATTACTTCTTACGGGGTCCTTCAGAATTACTTTCTGTCTTCAGGTGAATCAGCTACTTATACTTATAGCTGAACAACGAACAATGATAAGCTATGAAATTTTGTGGTAGCTTGATTTCTTTAGCAACACGAGATTAGTGAAAGGCTTTAAGAACTTACAATTAACGCCTATTCAAAAAATATCTTCAGAACTTCGTCATTTTTTTCTTGTTCTAACATATTAGCTTCGAAATTTTCTCCACTTTTACTTTCTTTCACTCCTATGATTACCATTGAGGTACAGGTTGTTATGCAGTTTCTTTTATACGATGTTGTTCGGAGTATTCAAGCCAAAGAAGATTAAAGAAAAAGAATAAAGCAACATTGAATGAGAAATCAAGAGTAATTTTAAATTGAAATAAGTTAATGAGAAATAAAGCGTAATTATGTTTTAAAATAACAGTCAATAAAAAATCCAGCATGTTTATGCTTTACCATGTTCTTCTTCCTTATAGTGCTTCTGGTTCAGAAGTTTTGTATTTCAGACAGACAGACAGACAGAGAGAGAGAGAGAGAGAGAGAGAGAGAGAGAGAGAAACAAGGAATAGGGTTGATTTAGACTACAAAATAAAAGAAAATATTACAAAAAATCACGAACTAGTTCATTACAGAGAAATAGTTCGGGTGCAGTTGTAGTTCATTTTAGTTCATCCGGTTTGGCAAGGAGGAAATTACGTTATTCACAGGGAGTGTTGATTTCAAGCGAGTGGCTCGGAGGAAATCCTCCCGTCCATGCTCGCCGTTATCCATATTCCTGGGATAAACTCCCATGAGCTACCGAATCCCACGGTATGACCACAGCCCAGCAAAATCTTACCCAATCCACGTGCCCCAGGCATGCCTGAGGGGGCTTATTCAATCCCGACCCTACTTATCTCTATCATTCCACGGTAATCGCTTTCGCGTGTAGAGTTACTAACTACACACACACGTCGAGATACTCACATATCTTATCCCGTATCCAATGGTACGTATTAAGTCACCATTTGAATTTGATGTAAACAGAGTTTCCTGCAGAGTTTCCTCCTTTTTAATTACATTTGTTCGTAGTGTACAGAAGGCATATAGATAATTTCAAAGCAGTTTTCCAAAAATACACTAGATCGCAAGATCATGATGCCACAGTAAAAGCGTGTGTGCAGACTCTTCTCGCGCGGCGAGGATGGAAAATACTCACTCATCCACCATATTCTCCAGGTCTGTTATTATGTGATTTCGACCTCACATCAGAACTGACGGAGACATTGTTTGGAATACGCTTTTGAACATGTAAAGAGATTTCTACAGCACTGAGCCGTAAATCAGAAAATTCGCATATGATAAGGCCACGCGTATTCGGCACATTTAATATCATTGACAATATGCGGTTGATTATTGGAAGGATTCTGTATACCACAAGTACGTTTCCCGACTTTATGCCAACTTGTAACTGCGTTTGTAATTATTTCTAATGCTGTAATTTAAGGTAAAATACGTAGAAACGAACGATTTTTTTTTTTTTACACATTTTTCTCGAGCTATATCCTGATGGGATGTGTATACTCATCCAGCTCCCTATATGTGATGTTTACATACGCACTAATCTTCCATTTGCATATTTTAGAATTTCTTGTTTCGTAAAGGGAAATATTTGTCATGACTTTTGCGGTAACCCTCGTACACAAAGGAAAAAAATCGTAGTTAGGGAACGTAAAAACGTAGGTTACATGCGTAAATACTGTAGTTTTTGGACTTAACGTCTGCCTGTATGTAACATCCTGTAGCAAAAGTATACCTGAAAACGTATGTTTTATAATATTTTCTGTGTAATTGTTTGGAATAAACATACTTTCCATATAAAAGAAAGAACTGTACAGGGGTCAGGATCTCACATACAAATGAACGTATATAACATATAGCTGACTTATGTAACATACGTATACGTTGAGTTGATTTTGATTTTAATGCCCCTTTCAGCAGCGAGGCTATATGGGACGGGACCTACTGATTAACGTAGAATCCGAACCACATGAGCTCCCACTGGGAGTCGAACCCGGGTCTCCCACTCCATAGGCACATTGCGAATGTAATATACAAAAAAAACTGTTAGATGTCAGATGTCCTGCAACCGCATGATACAGCATCTGAGTGGGAAAAAGGCACTACGAATGTAGCATATGGGTAACGTATGCTCCATACAGATTTCCGTAGTAAACATACGGATTACATATATTTGTACAATAAACCACTGTCCGGTAAATAATTTTTTCTCAGTGTATGCTAATGAATCTCTAGAATATCTCACTGATGACCTATTCATTATCTACATCATTATTGGCTTTATATTAAAACGCTCTGTAGAACAAAACATACGTTATTGTGTATTCATAATACTATTGATATGTTCAAATTAATATTCCCAAATTTAAATTTAATACTGATCTAGTTACTGTATATTCATAATTATTATAATTAAGATTTTGAAGACCTATATTAAAGACAGACGACGCATCTAAAATTTCACCACACAACACGAACTACAGCTGAAGCGAGAGGTGAAAGAATGAAAAATAGATAAAAAAGAAAAAAAGTTTCGTCAAGAACTGAGCAGAACTTGGGATTCTGAAGTGCTTTTATTCGAAGGAAACGAGGGAAGATCGAAGATTAGAGGCAAAAGTACTCTTTACAACAACGGTGAGTGACGCTGGAGTAAGGAGGGGCAATTCTTTGCAAGAAGAAAGGAGAAGCTGCTAACATTTTCTTTGAAGTGATAGAACAGAATTTTGGATATAAAGGTTCTGCGACAGAACTTCTCACGAATTAGCAGCTGACGATATTCCTATTCACAACTTTTGTTCAATACGAAAATCAGAGTGTTTCTCCAAGTTTCGCCGAGTTCAGAGAATCTTCAGTTATTGTTACTCGAAGTCACGTATCATAAAGGATTAATATGAATGTACTGGTAATTAATTAAAACTGATAATTAATTACTCATTTCTTAATGTTTTATTATTTTTTTCTCCATCAGGTTACTCTCACAGTAGATTGAACACCTATTTAGTTTGTTATCCGTTTTTAGTTTGCGAATAGCAATCTTTGGCAATATTATCCATAAAAAAATAGCTATAATCATACCATCTTAATGAAATGAAATCTTTCAGTTTAGCGTCCCACGATTATGCCCCTCAGGCTAAAGGAGACGGATTGTTAAGGCAAGTTAATGATGATAGAAGAATTGGTGGAATGAGGTTGTGGGAGGAAACGGAAACACGCCGAGAAAACCTCACGAACACGATGTTACGTGTCTACGACAAATTTGCTTGACCAGGGACAAAACAGAGACCTAACACACAAGAGGTAAGCACTCTAGATACCATTGAAAAAATGAAATGAAATCTGAGTTTTACGTCCGACGGTTATGCCGGTTAGGCTAAAGGAGACGGTGACGATGAGAAATAAATGAAATGGTGGAATGAAGAAAGTGGGAGGAAACGGGAGAACCCCGAGAAAACCCACGCACACGATGTTTGTCCACCACAAAGTTCACTTGGCTGGAGCAGAGTTTGAGCCCGGGACCCCATGCACCACAGGTGAACGCTCTACTACTGAGCCACCGCGGCCCACTCTACTATTGAGTCACCGTGTTCTCATATCACCTTAAGGGAAGAACATCTTAAATTAAAAAAAAAAAACTTTTTTATATGTTCGTTGCTTACGCAAAAGTAAGTTTCTGGCACTGACTAACTCACATTTAAAACTTCTAAAAGCCGTGTCAATTTGAGGACAATTTGCAGAGGTTACTTACTTTGAAAACAATTTAAATAACCCGTATTTTGCCATAAAACTCCCTTCTTGTAGACATTACATGGGGAAATTGCGGCGCATCTGCAGAGGGAATGAAAATTAACTTCCTCTCTAATGTTGCTTGTGCAATTTTTATAATAAAGAACTGGGCAATATATGTATACAGTGTGTTTCAAACCAACACGACAATGGTTGGGAGGTGATTCTGACACCAAGATAAGACAAAAAGTATAGACCAACCTGGGTGCACAAATGCTTTCTTTCGGAGTTATAGACTGCCGAAAACTTGACAAAATGAACTTTAAAGGTCCATAGTTTCAATACTATGGGAGCTACCGTAGTTGGGTCAAGACTTCACTTAGGAACTAGTATATGTCCTATCAAAATATCCATAATTCAGAATCCTGCGGTACTTCCGCAACAATTTTTATAGAGGTAGTTGATGAGTACTTCAAGTTATATGCCCGTAGCCAAACTCGCTATTATATGGTATACTTTCCTATTACCTTCGCTGGGTCGAGCACAGTGCCACTTCCCCATAACGGCACTTATATCTAATTCAATTGCACATAGGTATGTATTTCCTGTAATCCTTCACGAAAATATTTTTGTCAACGTATGAATTTTCTGATAATGCTTACATGAGTAGAGGCCTGTTATCTGTATGTGTGAAGATGTGTGGCACCCGCTTCTGCTGTTCACTGCCTCGAGGTTTAGGTATTATATTTCTTTCTGCTCATCACTGTTCTCATAACTGTTTTAGCATCAAATTCGAACAGTAAATTTCTCTGTGTTTTAACTCAAACGTAAAGTAAGATTCTTTTAAATATAAAATTGAGTGTTGCGAAATATTTAAACTATGAACAAATAAATTGTAACATAAATACTTTTTAACATTAATTTAATACCAAAATAACACATAATATTGAAACTTCAAATAACCACAATTTGGGAGGGCGAGTTTTCATGACTTGTAACACCCAGGGGCGTCATTTAGGGAGGCAGGAAGGGGCATTTGCCCCCCGCTGAGTTTGAGATTTATATAGATTTTATCAATAGAATAGTAGTAAGTCAGTGAAAACCGCGAGATTTTACTTATATCAAGGAGTCTTGCCCCCCCAAGCCAATTCTGAAATGATGCTACTGGTAACAGCGCATGTTACATCTGCTGCAGAACCCTTCAGTGCTTATTTTACAGTCCTTGTAAATCAGCTAACACTTTTTATATCTATACAACGCAATGGATTTAATGATGCTTTCATAGTTTTTTTTCTTTTAATCACCTTGATTGTTTTTTTTTAAATATTTAAATTCTTTATAATATTTGTATGGCTTAACTGAACAAAGGTCACCAGTAGCTTATCTTTTGTTTGGTAGTTTTTTTATTATTTGAAAAGTATTAATAATTCAGTACATCGAAAATCATAAAGCATGTTTCTTTGGATTTCAGTTTTGTATATTTTTGTATACAGAAACGTTTCTTCTGAATAATGTATTTAATAATAATAATAATAATAATAATAATAATAATAATAATAATAATAATAATAATAATAATAATAATAATAATAATAATGATTACATTAACTAAACACACCAGCAATGATTTCAAGTGCGAAAGTAAAAAAAAAAAGTAAGTGCGAAGTAAAAAAAAACAAATGAATAGAAAAGGTGCTTTTTTCTTTTAAAACTTGAAATTAGGTGACAGATAAAAGAAGATAAAAGATATTTATAGCAACGAGTGAGTACCCCGATTGCTGAGAATAATGGTGATTGATTAACTTTATCAAATGTTTATTACAAGTACGCACTCCAATTTGTAAACGTGTGATATGTTAATGTTTAACTTGAAATTAATTTAAGCATATTTGCTTCATATACAGCGGGCGAAAAATCACGGAGGGGTTATAACTGTCAATAACATTTGTTTATTTATCATTAGTGTCGATTGATATTTTACAGACTTCATGACCAAGAAAGGTAGATTGTTCACATCTATGTGTGGAATAATCTCAGATAGGTGTCAACCATTATGGGCTTCACAGATACGGGCCCTGCTCACATGTTTCATGACGGGTCAACACTTCTGATCCGAGTGCCCGTCTTTCCTCAAGAATATTGTCCTTGATCTGTTGTATTGTTTGTGGTTTGTTCACATACAGTTTGTGTTTCAGATAGCCCTGGTGAAGATATCCAATAATATTTTTTGTTTATCCAATTTTAAAACTCATTATCTTAGTAAGTAACCGGAAGATTACAAACCGAAAGGAGTTTGTATGTGACTAACGGTAAGTAATATTTGTAGTATGATTTATTTATGGAATTTCTTCTTTACGATCAATAATAATTTATATATAAGCAGAGCAACTTTGAGGCAATTTTCCTCACGATCACATGAAAAGATATGTTTAAACATATTTCAATTGGATCCCACGTCACCAAATTGGTATAACAAAAGGAATTAGACATTTACTCAAGAATGAATATTTTTGCCATTGGCATGAGCGTCAGCTTTTCAGAGCTTGACAAAACGGCGTGCAGCGACACATAACTTTTATTTTCTCCTTTTTCAAGTCTTTTTTCAGCTTTTCTGTATGTGCATACGTGTTTTAGTCATTTGACTACATTAACTATACTATGGTATAGCTAATTACAGCAAATCACTTGTTTCACTTAGTAATGTTTCCTTTTTGTGTTTGGTGGAAGTATAACCGCATTTTACATAAATGCATGATGTCTTTTAGACGAATATTTGCGTTTCAACATTTTATAGAATTTTCGTATAGGTGCTGCTAGTGGGAAACAAATTTCCTCAGGGTTTTGTTCTTACAAAAAAAAAAAAAAAAAAAAACTTTCTATTATAATTTTGGATTTTGTGAACACACTTATAAAAATATTGAAGTAATTACGTTTATAAGATTATTCTTTGTTTGTTTGTTTGTTTTTTTAGTTTGCAACCGAATCAGAGTGGCCGTTATTCTCTTTCCTTAACATTAATGCCATCTAAAGGACAATTCTATAAACTATTAAAGGCTGATGTCTCGCTGTCCCAACAGTCGTTGTTCATCTAGGTTTCTGTGGTAAAACTAGAAAGGAACTAAAGGAGCTCAGAGGCGAAACATGGTAGGATGATTTTTTTAAAAAGAAAATAGCAACATTTCTGCACTACTCACGTTTGCTACTAATATTGGAGAATTCCAGAGTTTTGCAGCTGGTGCTAATCATTAGCATTGAAGGTTTTTCACAGCCATCTTTCTGATAGTACTCTTGGTGGAGTATATGGTTAACTTTCAAAGTACAGTTTGTTGCATCTGATGGAGGAAAGGTATTAGTAACACATGCTACACATTCCCTTATAACTACCCAGAGGTAACTAATAACTGCTCTATAATGTGGAATTACAGTTTCAGAATATTTGATAGCGTTTGTATTGATTGCGTCAACTTGAAGGGCGGGACGATGGCACAGTGGTAAAGTGTTCACATCTGGTGCTGCGGGATCCTTGGTTCGATCTCAAATCTCGTCAAGTAAACTTTGTAGTGGATAAACATCTCGTGCATGCGTTTTCTCGGGGTTCTCCTGTTTCCTCCCACTTCCTTCATTCCACTATTCTAATCGATCTCATCATTCCCGTTTCTTTTACCCTTGATGCATAATCGTAAGTCGTAAAACTAAAAATAAAATGAAAAGGGCAAGAAAAAATACTAGATCCAAAACAAAAATATATTATCCTTAGGTTTGTGGCCCATTTAGGCTGATTAAGCATATACATGTTTCTAGAATTATAATCTAATTTCTACTGATTCTGCGATAGTCTTCGCTGTTTTTATTTTACTTTTCTTGCGAGGGTGGATCAAAAGTGCAACGAAAAAAAATGAAATGAAATCTTTACTTTTACGTCCCACGCTTTGCCGGTTAGGCTAAAGGAGACGGTGATGATGAGAGATAAGTGAAAATGGTGGAATGAAGAAAGTGGGAGAACCCCGAGAAAACCCACGCACACGGTGTTTGTCCACCACAAAGTTCACTTGGCGGGGGCTGGGTTCGAACCCGGGACCTCAAGCACCAGAGGTGAACGCTCTACCACTGAGCCACCGCGGCCCCAAGTGCAACGGATTGCTGCAATATATTCTTATATTGTCGGTAAGTGAAAAGAAAAGTACGGCTGAAACTAAATAAATAAACCATGACAGTACGTAAACATTATTAACGACCTTAACATGAATTAGACGTTTTGGTACCATGTTACTAATTATCACCTTCCTCTCTATTAGAAAACCTATCACCTACTTGTCTATCAGAAAACCTTCTATCACCTACCTATCTATCAGAAACCTTTCTGTCACCTACATCTCTATCAGAAAACCTCTCAATCACCTACCCCTTGACCAGGACATTTCCTTATCACGTACCATCCTAACAGAAAACCTTTCTATCACTTATCTCTGTATCAGAAAACTCTCTTTCAAAACCCTTTTTATCATTACTTACCTATCAGAAAATGTCTTTATCATCTACCATTATTCTACGTAGATTCGATTTCGGAACACACTCTGGTGAAATCTACCTCTTTCATTTTCCATTAGAGACAAGGGCGAAAATGGAAGCTATTATTGGGATGCTAAATCCAGTGGCGGCTCATGAGGGAAATCACAACAATAAAAATTAAACTAAGTGAATAAAACTCATCTAATGTTCTAATTCTTACATACAACATTAACTACATTCGTTAAGCTTGTTTCCCTTAGTGAAGCGACAAAACGTTGTGACGTCCCTCAAAAACCGCCACTGTCAGAAATCATATAAGTAAACAATTTCTTGTTACCTCTTACTGTTTTTGCCCTAATATCTATCTACTTGCGAATGGATTAGAGGAATTTCCATACTTATGCATAGTTTAGCTTGGAAGTCTATTAAAATGTGTGTTAGCTAATTAGTAAGTGAAAGAAATGTGCAGGTTCTAACAAGCACCTTTGAGATTCTTCAATATAGAAACTTTATTGACGATATATTATATACACATGCAGACAATTCTATTTGCATGTGTGTTTGTGAAAGTTTAGCGTTTTTTTATTTTATTATTATTATTATTATTATTATTATTATTATTATTATTATTATTATTATTATTATTATTATTATTATTATTATTATTATTATTATTATTTGCGGCACCGAGACTATATCAGACGTATATCTACAATTTAAGGTGGAAACCAGACCAACGTAATGCATTAAACGGTCCCCTACCGGGAATGGAACCTAAAACCACGTGTGTGAAGAGCTGCGTATGCTAGCACCTAGACTTTTGTGGAAGATACAGTTAATTTTCAAATTCCTACCTTCTTCGTTTGAAACCTGTTATACTAATTTGTAGAAACGCAGGGGCAGATCCAGGAGGGGGCGATCGGGGCAATCTCCACCCCATAAAAGGAAACTATAAAATCCATCCCATAGTTTGGAACTCTTAAAAGTAGCTCTAAGTAGCAGTATTACAACCCACCGCCCCCCCTCAGAAATCCGTCCTGGATCCGCCCCTGTAGGAACGTGTTGCCTTTTACAAAGACACATATCTATTTTCGATGTTAAATGAAACTAGGTTATTTATTTTTTATACTGTTCTTCCACCAACCAATGAATTATACTCTAGATTGTGGGGGACGCGGTGGCTCAGTGGTAGAGCGTTAACCTCCGGTGCTTGGGTCCCTGGGTCGATCCCAGCTCGCGCCGTGCGGACTTTGTGGAGGACAAACACCGTGCTCGTGGGTTTTCTCGAGGTTATCCCGTTTCCTCCCACTTTCTTCATTCCACCATTTCACTCATCTCTTATCATCACCATCTCCTTTAGCCTACCCGGCATAACCGTGGGACGTAAAACTTAAAGATTTCATGTCATTTTTTTTATACTCTAGATTGCAATAATATGCGAATCTCTATTTTATCAAAAATGTTTATTTAGAACTGTACATTTTTATATACTTTTGGGGTTTACAAAAGAAAAAAAAAATGCAGAAATCAATGAAATGGACATCGAAGATAACCTTACGTTTGTTTCACATGCTAGACTTGCCAAGAATTCAAACGAAACTAAAATGTTATGCACAAAGAATTTAAATAAATAGCTGATATTAGTAGTCTGGAGAAGGAGTTTTCAATATTTTTTTTTTTGCTTATTTATTTGCTTATTTTTTTATAATTTTAATATTTTCAATTTTGAAAATATGAATTTGTGTATAATAGTATAGAGAATCGCACGTGGAGTTCAGCGGCAGATCTAGTCTGGGGCTGGAGGGCCTAGGCCCCCAGTTTTTTGAGTGACAAAAATAATTTAAGCTATTATTTATATATTTATAAAAATTTATAGTAAACTCATGATATACCTGTCGTAGTCTGGGTTCTGGCTGCCCCCCATTTTTACTTTCTAGATCCGCCTCTGGTGCAGTTCCAACTTTAATTGCACTCAATGATAAAGGATGTCATGCACCCTATTGTTAATTTTCTGTTATGTGTTTTTGGCCAGATATATATGTATATAACAAGAATTAAGTGGAACAAGCCTGCACGGAGAAGAAACATGCATTTTGCGTTTCTCTTAATAAAAAGTTTTTTTTTTTTAAATAGATTTGTTAAATGATTTGTATGAAGTATCATACTATATGCAAGGAGAAGTATTGATACTACAAGCAAGTGATGAGAAAGAACTAGAAATGTTTGAAATGTAAGTATGAAGAATCAGTATAATTAAATGTGTGAAGAGGAAAGTAATGATGAAGTGTTGAATGAAATAACGAGAGAATAACAATTTTAGAGCAAAGTGAAAAAAATCGGGGAGAAAAGTTAGGAGACAGTTTTTCTAGAATAAATTGTAGAGATGCAAGAAAGCCGGCTTTTTTGAATCGATGGTTTTTTCACATAAAAAGCCGGCTTTTTTTGGAAAAAAAACGAGAATTTTGGAAATTTTGGCTTTTTTCATTTTCATGATTTTTCTATCTAAATAGCTTTCTTATAGTATATTCTATAGTTAGATAAGAATTCCATGACCTAAATGCGATATTTCGCTCTGAAATTCACCGTCAAGATGGATGGAACACATGTTTTACGAATTAAAGCTAACATGAAGAATGTAGTATTTGAGGGCAATTTTAGAGGCTATTTAACTTTATTTTAACTTTTGAGTTATCGACGTCTTTCTTCTTCTCTAGATCATTTTAGTTTGTCATCCGTGTTTCATTTCTAAGAGCTCTTAGTACTCTAGCTTCTAGCGCAAAAGTTAAACTTGCCCGTTTTTCTATTTATCCTTCAAAGCGTACGTTTTTCAATATATCCGTCAAACCATACTTCCACATTTCTGTTATACTGTAGCTGTGAAGTGATTTAGCAATAATTTTCCGGACACAACCTTGAATACCAATTTATACAAACAATCAGTAGCGGATTTAGAAAAGTACTTTAGGAGGGATTTTTCTGATTGTTTCGTTTCCTAAAAAGTCCTAATTTTATTTGGGAGGTGCTTGAAGTTTATGAGCACAGGCATAACTAATATTTCGTTTCGTTTATATGTTTAGCAATAATTTTCCGGATACAACCTTAAAAATCATTTTATACTGAGAATCAGTGGCGGATTTAGAAAAGTATTTTGGGAAAGGTTTTTCTTACTAACGTTTAGTTTTTCTAAACATTCGTAATTTTTATTTGACAGGAGCTTAAAGTTTATGAGTAAAGGCATAACTAATAGATATTTCGTTTGTTGCAGACATTCCGTAACTTTGGGGAACGGGCTTCAGTCCGAAAGACCGCCCCCCTAACCTTCGCAAAACCGTCACTGCTGGTACTTAGTAATAATAACGATTTAAAAACAATAAGAAAGGAAGTCGGCCAACTCACAGTACACGCACTATTTCTACATTCACAGATGGAATGAAGAAAAGCTTTGTCAGAATGGTTGAATGCTGGTTGAATCCCGGACTTCCCGATAGAAGTGCAAAAGCTAATCACTCAGTCATGTTTGTCGTGCAGTTGTATTTAGCTTAACTTAAATATATTCTGTAGTTCTTTTTTTTCGGGGGGGGGAGGGGAGTTCCGTAATGATATGTTGAACCCCTCTTGTTAAAAATTCAGAAAACTTGAGGATTGGGTAAACCGTGGTGGTAGTTATATAAAACTTAACTGTAGAATTTCAAGAATATACAGAACCAAAAGCTCTAGAGTACAGCCTTTAAGTGTATCATATAAATCTAAGTATTTCTCTTATGTTTTATTTTAATTTTATTTTGTTTCAGAAAGAGGGTATGGAATATTTTGAAGTAAAAATACTACATACTATTTTGATAGTTATTTGTGCATTTTTTAAAAGAAGCGTTTACTTTTAGGGTTGGCTGGTTTACACCAACTTTTTTTTAATAACTGCTTTAAACAAAAAACAAAAAACAAAAAAAAATAATAATAATAAAAAGAATGAAAAATGCGAAACATGTGAACTTCATGGTGACGTTTCCAGATATCAAACCACCTGCAATAGTTGTATTTCCCTTTCACCTTTTAATCAAGGTGTCCCATGTTCAATTCTCGGTCGAACCACAACCCTTCTTTCATGCGTAAACCAAGTAGCGGTTCGGATGTCAGTTTAAGCGAAAGTCTTCTTTTGATAACCTCGGTATTTCGTAAGGATGTTAAGCCTAAACATACGAAACGAAACCAAATTGTATATTTCTGCATGCCTGAATGTCTGTTGTTTTATAAAGAAGCCAAGGTTACTTAAATATATTGATAGCAATTGCCAAAATTTATCGATTGCCTACGTAGCTTGGATTGGACTTTCAATTACATCTACGTACTAAATTTGTAATTTAATATCTCCGTTTTCGCGTACAGATTATGATACGTTGACCTTTAAATTTCACATGCAAAGCAATAACAGGATTTTCCCGTTATTGTCTTACATTTCAAGTAATGACGGGATTTTCCCGATGGCTAGGGCGGGAGATTCTCAATTTAAGAAATTTACTGACCGGACTTCTTTAAGCTTATGGGAGTTCTTCCGGCATAACCCCGCTGTTACATAATAATAGAAAGACGAAACAAACTTATTTCTGTGAATATGTAATATAAATACATAAGGCAAAAAAATCTAAATCAAAAAAGCCTGGTTTAAACCAAAAAAGCCTGGTTTAAACATCCCCCCCAAAAACGGGTTTTTGGCATTTTCAAAACAACCATGGTTCTTGCCAACTCTGCTTACTTTTGTATATAGGAAGTTAAAAAATACTTATTATATACATTGGTTAATCCTGTGGAATTCATAATGCAAATATGTTGAAAAAAAATTGTTTGAAATATCTTTTCGAAATTCATAGTTTATTTTCGAGGTTTTATATTATTATCAGCATCAACCACTAATTAAATGACTTTTTGTGTTATAGAGAAGCGAAACAAAGTCTGCTTTATCAATTTAAATCAGAATTTTGAAAAAAGCCCAAAATTTCCCAAGCAAAAAAGCGAAGCAGAAAAAAAGGTTTTTCCCCAAAAAAGCCGTTTTTTTCTAGCCCTTACATCTCTAATAAATTGTAATCGGATTATTTTGAATGGGCTTTGATGAATTAATACGATTGTGTAGGATAATTATTTTTTATATATATAGAGAACGGAAACTGAATACAATTGCATTTATTTATTTATTAAACAAAAAATCTAATTTTGAATTTCCTGAATGGTTCTGCCCTCTAGTAACCCTTTCTTGATTAAAACGTGTTGTTTTTCTGTCGCGAATTTTTATACAAATTCTAGTTAATACTTGATATAAACCTAAATTGTTTGCCATCTCTAAAATTGTGATTACTTTGTGTCATGTCACTTCGTTGGTATTCCTGGTTCGTAGGACGGAAGCTGGAAGAAAGTAGGGAAGATTAATTTTGTATGGCATATTTAAATAATAGTCTTTATATTTGTCTTGCATGATAGACTGAAAACACTAAAGAAACTTCATTCAAAACCGCTAGCGGCAGAAATCAGATCGTAGTTGTCTCGATTATGAAGCGAAAATTTCGAACCATTCACTTACATTCGCTTATAACGACATAATTCGAACAAAATGATGATTTTATGCGCCGATATGTGTTATTTTTTAGAAAGCAGATGTTCGGAAATCGCGCTGGTGTACATTATAAGGTTGTGCTATCCGTCGGTTACTACACACGGTAACTCTTGATTGAAAGCGAATTCCTGAATTCTAAGGTAACTGCAGGTATATACGCCAGTGCAGCTAAATACGCCAAGTGTTCTGTGCTGGGACGTTTCCTACGAAATCCACAAAAATGAGCCTCCAATATGTACTACTATGAGCAAAATAAATGACGCGTCTCTTTATTTTGAAGTTTTTTGAAAATATCTCCGTTTTCTTTATATGTTCGAAATTTCGGAAGGTTTCCCCAGCAGGACAGGTTAATAACAAACCCGTTTTTAATATTTGTGTTAGATATTAGCTTAAAATAAAGAAATTAGAAGCAAAAAACATTAAATCGACAGAAATCTCGAGAATTACCAACTCTGCTAAAGTGGGAAATTTTCAAGAACGCGAGGGAATTCTGCAGTTCAACACGAAGCAGCGACATCTATGTCATTGAGAGAAGCGTGGATTAGATCTACAAACGAAAATTTTAACGAAATATTTCTAGTATGTCTTATTATATGCATTATCAGCGAACTCCAAATATATGAATCTATGCTAAGTATTAACGTATAGATAGTGCAAATAGTGGAAATTACCTATGGAAAAAGACGAATTGTTAGCCCAATCGTAATGAAAAATCGTCTTTACTGTAGAACAGGTTCAGCTTACGTAAGAAAGCAAATAGCTCAGTTAGATAAAGCAACGAGTTTGTATACCGAAGGTAGACGGTTCGAATCCCGTGGAAGTACTGTTGTCATTTTTATCACTAAGGTTATTTTATTTATTTTTTATTTGGGAAAGAATCAAAATGTAACATATGTGTAAAACTCATGACGATACCAAAAAAAAAAAAAAAAAAAAAAAGTTTGGATATTTTGATAACAGATTTCCCTATTAAATGTTTAATTTTCTCTATAAATATTTGTCTTAAATTGAAATTGTTTTGAATTTACTACATAAGCAAAGTTGCCCGAAGGAGGAGAGCTCAAGTAATAGATATTCTACGTAAAAGCAACCTATTGTAGAATGATGATGCTTCTTACCTTCAGCACATAATCTTAACGTTAGAGAGTCAGAGAGAGAAAAATCCTGTTTTTCCTCCCCTATGACCACTCATCTTAAAGCTCTATCTATAATGATTCGTGTCACATAATTTCGGCTCTCCAAAGACATTCATATTTATTATTATTATTATTATTATTATTATTATTATTATTATTATTATTATTATTATTATTATTATTATTATTATTATTATTATTATTCCTGAATATGAGCCAGAGCCCACTCTGAAAAATTGCATCTGGCGCTCTGAGTGAAAGTTCTATGGGACTATTAGAAAAATATATTCCCGTTTCCACGCTGATGGTAGAATTTCTTAAACAGTTATTGAATTACGTTCGAAAGCTAGGCGTAAATAGCGCCCCCGCAACAATGTGGCGTGGGGACCGCACAAGCTGCAAGGCCAAAAAATATACAGAAAGTACGCCGGGGCGGAGCAGGCCAAATTTTCACACGGGCCAAGTGACTTTTTGGCGCCCTTCCCCTAGTAGTAGCCTATATTTTACATTTTATCATAGTGTTTTTAATAGTTTAAACCAGGAGCGTCATTTCAGATTTTGCTTTGGGGGGGGGGGCAAGACCTCTTGATATAAATAAAATTTCGCGTTTTTCACTGATTTACTACTATTCTAATGATAAAATCTATATACATCTCAAACTCAGGGGGGGGACAAATGCCCCTCCCTGCCCTCCCTAAATGACGCCCCTGTTTTAAACCCATTTTCAAAAAGAAATCCATTACCTAGGAAAACTTCACAAAGAATATGGCCCGCTATAAACAATACCAACTGCACCCCCTCTGGTCTAGTGGCTAGCACGCCTGCCCTCTGTGGTACCGGGTCCAATTCCCGGTGGATTACTGTTGAACGATAAAAGTGGTTCGGATTCCACTATAATTAGTATCCACATCTCCCTTGCCCATTAAGGCATAACCGTGGAACGCTAAACTCAAGCAAACAAACAAACAATACTTAATTCCCGGCACTCTTTATTCTACATGCCATCTCTCAATTTTTCGATACAGCCCCCTTAGTACTATGAAACTCTCTTCTTCCATAGTGAAATGTAAAAAGATCATATAATTGCCACTACTTTACAAGAATATAAACCAAAAACGTCAGTAGAAAGCACATTGTAAAACTTACTTTTTGAGGCTCGTTTTGGTGCCCCTCTTTCTCTGGCACCCCGGGCAGTCGCCCGGCCCTTAGTCCGCCCTTGAAAGTACGGACGCATAACTAAGGACTGCGGAGGAGAGGTTAACCTTCATGTTATGCCACTGGTTTGACGTGTTTGAAATGTTCAGTAAGTGATCGGTTAGTGAAATAATTTCGACGGTTACTGATGTTTAAAGTTTAGGTAAGACAAAGCTACCTAATCAAATACACATCGCGATGTCACAATTTGATTTTTCCTCACATAAAAAAGATAAAAACAATAGTAATAAAAACCCTTACTCGTACTGGGCTCCTAACTAACTAACAACCTAATTCTTACAGACTAGTTGCTCTGACCAACTGAGTTTCGATTTCTTACGCGAAAGAAGTCTGTTATATTAAGAGGCATGCTTTTCATTATCAAAACTGTTCGAAGTAATACGAACATGGCTTAAGAACAGAGACGGAACTGAATTACCACTCGATTGACCTTGAGGGCAAATCACCAAAGCGTAGCTATAAACGTAAGTTCCAGCATTCATTTCTCTGGAGTTGTGTTCAGTATTCCTATCTGCCAGTCATGCTTGTTTGTAGGAGTAATATGTTACAAACCTAACCTTTCGATAGAGCACAATGACAGAGAATCAGAGGAAAGAAACTCTTGCCATTGTGAACGTGGGATACCACACTGTGCAATAAAACTGACGCGTCTCCTTGAAGTGATATTTCATCGTAAATAACTCGTTTTCCTTTATATAGTCTATCCGAAGTTTTTGAGGGTTTCAAAATGAGGAAATGTTACTGACAAACAAGAACGCATTTAGGGGTGGGTCTAGGGGGTCCGGACCCCCTCTGAAACCCCAACTTTTCTGTAAATTTAGCCTAATTTTGGGGATTATCTTTTAAAATTTTATTATAATTTATCCTAATATTGAAGTCGGACCCCTCCCGAAATAAATTACTGCATACGTGTCTCTGACAATTTTCAATATATTCGTTAAATAATAAAGTAAAATAACTAAATTAGGAGCAAAAAGCTTTAACACGGGCTAACTTTTGTCTACTGCCAATATTGCTAGAAGGGATATTAATAGCAAAAACTGCTAGTCAATGCTAAACCTTGGAACGTCATCCCGAACAACAAGTCTATTATTGAGAACTACATATGAAACATGTTATTAAAACTTATCCAGTTTTTATCTGGCATGAAATTATAATATACTCCAAAATTCACTCTCCTAAAATGTGTATCTAAACAATGTACGAAGCAATGAAAATTTTTTATCGAAATATTTGGGCAGGAAACTCTAACAGCCAGCCATTTTATTTAAATCGTAATAAACCCTGTAACCGTACGTTAACGTGAGGACAAAGCTTGGTCCATTGGTAAATTGTTTGAAGAATAAAAACTCAATGTTCGTAGGTTCGAATCTATCCAGTCACCACAACATTTTATTCTTATGTGTAACGATGAAATAAGAAAAAAATGTATAACCGTTAAGACAAAACTTCAACCAAGTCTGAAGAGAACAATACTAAAATAGTAATACAATGACGTCAACCAAAAATTATTTCATGTAGCGTTTCGACGAAATTACAGCTGTTAACAATTGCAGAAGTAAAAACAGGCTGATAGGCGTAATGCAGTCTAGACTTCTGAATGCATTTACTTCCTGAAAACTTCCGTCTCGTCATTGGTATGCCGTTAATCATTGTAAAACCTTTCAATTGGAAGTGAAATGACACAAACTAAAACAGTTTTAAATCAATAAATAATGTCTATGTGTAAAAGTAGGTGTCTTTTATCTGTAGTTCTGAGTTCCTTTTACTTTGAAGTGACAAATGAGAGAAGAAAGTATGGTGTTCGAAAAAAAAATCAAATTTGAGATTTCAACGAATTTACACGTATTATAGCCCCTAACACCGAAAAAGTTATTTTTCGATACATGTCTATCTGTTCGTCCGTCCGTTCGCTACACTTTTCTGTGCACTCGCCTAGAGGCCATACCGTTCAACTTATCTGCACCAAATTTTAGTTTAAGATTTTCATAGTATTTCCTATAGTTTTTTTTATTCCCCTCCTACTCCCAAAACAAGGGTAGTTTCCTGTACGATGAAAATAGAAAAAAGATATTTTCTCATAACTGGCTCTAACGATCTTGTTTTCTTTCTTTTTTTATAAATCAATATTTAATTAGCAACCCTATTTTGTGGTATAAGACATTTATCTGAGAAAAATCTATAAGGGGTAGTTTATACTAAGGGGGTGAGTTTTTTCTCAGTGATTTTCTCAAAATGGACTCAAATGTTTTCGTTCATATTTCATAAATAAAGATTTCATTAATAACTTATCAATATGGCATAACTCGTTTGTCCTAAAAAAATGCGAGGGGTAGTTTATTCTTGGTGGAGTGTTGTCTGGGCGATTTTCTCAAAAACGACTCAAAAGAGTTTATTCATATTTCAAAAATAAATATTTCGTTAATAACCGAACAATATGGCAAAATTCATTTGTCCTGAAAAAATATGCGAGGGGTAGTTTACTCTTGAGGGTGTTTTTCCTCCACGGTTTTCTCAAAAATGAGTCAAGCAATTTTGTTCGTACTCAGAAATAAATATTTCATTAAAAATCTAGTAATATGGAATAACTCGCTTACCCTGAAAGAATCCTCAAGAGATAGTTTATTCGGGGAGTTATTTTTCCCTCACGATTTTCTCAAAAATTACTCGGACAATTTTATTTATAATTCATAAATAAGTATTTCATTAATAACCCTATATTTTAGTATAAGTCATTTCTATGAAAAACAATTACAACGGATAGTTTATTTTTGGGGTCAAGGTTATTTCCCCGACAATTTTCTCGAACGACAGGGGATTTTGTTCAAATTTCGCAAATAAATATTTCATTAATAACCAAAAGTATATCTTAACTCATTGTTCGAAACAATTCACAAGAGGTAGGTTACTCTTGACGTGTTCTTTTTGAACGACTTTCCCAAAGTGACTCATTTGATTTTTTTCATATTTCATAAACAATGATTGCATTAATTGGTCTATTATATGTCTAATGAAAATGTGCTCAAAGTGTGAGTTAGTTTTGTAGTGTGGATTTTCTTCAATCGAAGTTTTTTATTCGATAATCTGACATTCGATGTATTTGAATAATACGATAACTTTATTCGTATTATCCAAATACACACTTCAGTAACAACTGCGGCCTAACACAGTTAAGAAATTGAATTGAAAAAGTTTAGTGCGATGGCCCTGTAATTGAATATTTTTTGAGAAACTCCCTAGCTTTTTGTGGTAAACTTAGGCTTTTCTTTTTCGAGCGACAAAAGAGAGAAGAAAATATAGTGATTGTGAAAATAATATCAAATTCAGATTTCAACGGATTTACATGTTTCATGGCGTCTACATACCGAAAATGTGACTTTTCGACACCCGTCCTTCCGGTCCGTCCGTTCGGCACACTTTTATATGCACTCGCCTAGAGGCCATACCGTTCAACTTATCTACACCAAATTTTAAACTTAGGGTTTACTTAGTATTCTTACAGGAGCTTTTCCATTTTTTCCTACCACCTAAAATAAGTGTGGTTTACAAACAGCCGAAAATCGAAAAACGCTATT
Organism: Thermobia domestica; assembly: GCF_964235325.1. Classification (NCBI taxonomy): domain Eukaryota; kingdom Metazoa; phylum Arthropoda; class Insecta; order Zygentoma; family Lepismatidae; genus Thermobia; species Thermobia domestica. The sequence goes on from NC_137459.1 coordinate 49,781,807, forward strand.
TTCTCAAAAATGGTTTTAACAATTTTGTTTATTTTTCATTAATCAATATTTAATTAACAACCCTATATTGCAGTATCAGATATTTCTCTTAGAAAAATTTACAAGGGGTAGTTTATTCTTGGAGGTGACTTTTTCTCGACGATTTTCTCAGAAAAGACCCTGGCGAATTTTGTACACACTTCATAAATAAATATTTGACCTTACAACATGGTATAAGTCAATTGACCTGAAAAATATATGAGTAGTAGTTTATTCTTGGACTTGAATTTATTCTCAGTGAGTTTCTCAAACACGACCAGTTGGCAACCCTGTATCTCGACAACGAAGCTGAATTCGAAAACTGCAAGAGGACCATTTGTCTCCTTTTGATGTCTCGAATCACCTCCCGAAGTTTGTGGACATCTTTCAGGTTCACCCTTAATGAAGCTTCTTTTCGAAAAGTTAACTATTAACTTTAGGCATTGTTTATCTTTTTTTAAATCACAAATGTCGTTATTAATTTTAAGGCAGAGAACTACTTCTGAGAGAATAGATCTTGAAAGATAATATTAAAACTTAGACTTTTGTTTTCGAGACATTCCAGACAAGACGAGACATTTTACAAGCTATCTCGTGTCCAAAACATTTGCCTCGTATTATCTTGGATGTCACAAAGCGCGTCTTGTCTCTTTCTCGAGACATGTCTTATCTCGTGCGCATTCGTTAACACTTGCAAAGGATTATCTTTCTACTCAAAGCATTATTTTTATAATGGTTGCATATTTATGATAATTGCTGTCCACATAAATTACAGTCCTTTCAGTTGAATTAATTTTTATTATTATTATTATTGAAATTGCAATATCTAGTTTAACGTTGGTCGATTGTGCACCTACGCTAAGGGAGAATGATGATGAATGAAATGGTGAAATGAAGAAAGTGGGAGGAAAATGGAAAATCTCAAGAAAACACATACCCATGCACACGGTATTTGTCCACCTCAAATTTTACTTGGCACGAAGTGGAATCGAGCCACGGACCCCATGCACCAAAGGTGAATGCTCTATTATTATTATTATTATTATTATTATTATTATTAATAATAATAATAATAATAATAATAATAATAATAATAATAATAATAATAATAATAATAATAATAATAATAATAATAATTGTAGCGAGCTCAACGGGTTTCAACCGTTCGACTTAACCAACGTTTGGATGCCTATTCGTTCGTCGGCTCCATGAGAACTTCTCATAAAAGACATTTCATTTTAATGAAACTAGTAAGTGCCTTCTTTTAGCTCTGCGAAGTAACTATTGCTTGGAATATGAATCTGCAAAACATAAGAGGTAAAATTAACCAAATGGTGCAAGTTTCCACTTATATATACAAAACAATTTTGCAATATCAACTACGTGAATCTTGTCCCATAAAGAAGCCGAAACCCCTACACCGAAGAGCCCTCCGAGATTTGATCATTGTCCACACGGACTGAAATTGTCATTTGAAGCCAAGGCTTTAATATGAAGCCAATAATTTCTTTAAAATAGAAGGAAAATTCGGAAGTTATAAGCATTTTCATATTTTTGCCTTTTCTTATAAGGGAGCCGTAGCCCCCTATACTGAAGAGCCCCCCCCCCGGAGATTTGATCATTGTCCACTCGGACTGAATTTGTCATTTGGAACCAACACTTTAATACGAAGCAAAATATTTCTTTAAAATAGACGAAAAATTCGAAAGTTATAAACATGTTAATAATTTTGCCTTTTCTCATAAGGGGGCCGTATTAGCCTACACTGAAGAGCCCCACGAGATTTGATGATTGACCACTTGGACTGAAATTCTCATTTGAAACCACAACTTTTAATATGAAGCCAAAAATTAAACTTTTACATCAATTTAAACTGACTGGGTTCCGGTTCCCCCCACTATTGTTTAGTTTAGTTAAGTGGTAATTTGTGACAGCTTCACATCATCAAAAGAATGTTTCACTTCAACTCCCCTCCCCCAGGAGTTCGTGCTGGATCCACCACTGGAATCAATGGACACTCTTCCTATTCTTTTTGTCACCCTTGATTGTGTAGGGGCTCCCTCGTACAAATAAAGAAGCGGTAATATTACAATCAAGGGGCGCTATATATTAGGTATTTTTTTAGTTACCTACCCCTAACCGCACAGGGCCATCTTTCGTAGAATAAAAAATATTACGTGATATTCCAATCATGAAAGGGGAGAGGATGCTATAAATATATTTCTTATTCATTTTGTCTGTCCTGCTTATCAAAAATTACTTTCTGTTGGAAGGGTACTGAAATGAGAGGGGCAAAATAAAAAGTCGTACCCCCTCCTACATGGTTGCTTAAATAAGTACTAAAGAAAGCATTTTAAACTAAGATATTTAAGATTTAAACTAGGAAACTAAGATATCCTTACATTATGTAAGGATGGCATATTCAGGATTATTATTATTATTATTATTATTATTATTATTATTATTATTATTATTATTATTATTATTATTATTATTATTATTATTTGAATGTTTTTGGAGCACCGAAATTTTGTGAGACGAACAATGATATGTAGAGGTTTAAGATGGGTGGTCATAGAGGAGGAAAAACCAGGATTTTTCTCTGTCTGACTATCTAACGTAAAGATTATGTGCTGAAGGTAAGAAGCATCATCATTCTACAATAGGTTGCTTTTACGTAGAATATCAATTACTTGAGTTCTCCTCCTTCGGTCTACTTACCTTATGTAGTAAATTCAAAACAATTTCAATTCAATACAAATACATTGTAAAACTTTTCCGTAATTAAACATCTAGGGAAAATTAAACATTTAATAGGGACATCTGTTATCAAAATATCCAAACACGTAGATAGAAGAGTATCTAGTGAGAAATATTGTAAAACTTTATAAAATTCTCCAAATTAGAATTAACATTTACTGGGAAACATTCGTTATGCGCCAGCGAGCATATGGTGAACAGTGAGCACAGGGGAAATAATTACGAAACTGTTTGCAAACAAAATTAGGGACGCTAATGCAAGTGCGACAACGGCATTTTTTCTTTTTTTGGTTATCGTCATGAGTTTTACACATACATTACAATTTAATTCTTTCCCACATAAAAAAATAAATAAAATAACCGTAGTGTAGAGATAAAAATGACAACGGCACTTCCATGGGATCGAACCCGCTACCTTCAGCATACAGACTCATTGCTTTAACTAACTGAGCTATTTGTTTTTTTACGTGAACTGAGCCTGTTCCGGTAAAGACGATATTTCATTACGATCGTCCTACCAATTCGTCCTTTTCCATAGATAATTTCCACTATTTGCTCTATCTTTATGTTAATACTTAGCATATATTCATATATTTGGAGTTTGCAGATAATGCATATAATAAGACATACTAGAAATATTCGTTAAAAGTTTAGTTTGTAGATTTAATCCACATTTCTCTCAATGACATAGATGTCGCTGCTTCGTGTTGAAATGCAGAATTCCCTCGTGTTCTTGAAAATTTCCCACTTTAGCAGAGTTGGTAATTCTCGAGATTTCTGTCGATTTAATGTTTTTTGCTTCTAATTTCTTTATTTTAAGCTAATATCTAACACAAATATTAAAAACGGGTTTGTTATTAACCTGTCCTGCTGGGGAAACCTTCCGAAATTTCGAACATATAAAGAAAACGGAGATATTTTCAAAAAACTTCAAAATAAAGAGACGCGTCATTTATTTTGCTCATGGTAGTACCACGGTCTTCGACAAGTCCGATTTGACGAATACTCCGGCAAAGCGCGCTGAGACCGCCATGTCGTGCAGTGTTGTTTGCCTCGGGAATGTTCCGTGGAAGGACGTTATTATTTCAATAGTGGTAAGAATCCGTTGTTAGTGCCGTGCTAAGTTAGAACATTGCCGATTGTTTACAGCAATGTGCGCCTTATTTCGTCGTGTCCGTCTAGGAACATTTTGTTTTGTAAGTGTAATTTCAGTATTTGTGATTCCATAGCTACTAAATCAATACCAAGCATGGGGGCGCGGTGGCTCAGTGGTAGAGCGTTCATCTCTGGTGCTTGGGGTCCCGGGTTCGATCCCAGCCCCCGCCAAGTGAACTTTGTGGTGGACAAACACCGTGTGCGTGGGTTTTCTCGGGGTCCTCCCGTTTCCTCCCACTTTCTTCATTTCACCATTTCATTCATTTCTCATAATCACCGTCTCCTTTAGCCTAACCGGCATAACCGGGGGACGTAAAACTCAAAAATTTCATTTCATTTTTTCAATACCAAGCATAGTGCAGCGAAATACGCAGGGCTTGTGCAGGACTAACTACAAAAATGCTTTTATTTGTCCCACATGTTCCATGTAATATCGGTATAGTTTTAAGTCACAGTACAGTGACCCTGTTTGTTTAACTTCCTATGGACTAAAACTTTTCAGTTTGGAACTTTATTTCAACTTTCGAGATTATCGTTTTTACATTTTATCTTTTTGTCTTCATCTTGTACCTTGGTTCTATTTTTTTTTTTTTTTTTGCTTCACCCATGTTGTGTAGTAACATTTGAGTTTGTATAATACAAACGATGTAAGCAGTTGCAAGATTTATTACAGGTTTCTAGTAGTATCCTAGACTTGGCGTAATTACCTGCACGTGTTGGTAAATACGCCAGTTTGTAACACTTTTTTTCTTTTACCTTGGGTACAAAATAGAAATGAGTCGCATCATTACCGCATTTTTTTTTCTACACGTGGTAAAGGCTACTGTGCAACGCACATGTCTTTTTTGTGTGTGTTTCATGAAAATTAAAGCCACAAAAATTCAACATCCTTAACATGGCGTATTTACCTGCACCTACCTTATTTTTCGCAATATGTAACCAGAGCAATTATCTCGGCCGAGGTCCTTAATGGGCTCAGTGCGTTAATATTTTCACTGGTAACGGTTACTCTAATGGTGGCTATCCGTAACCCATTTTCACTATTGAAACAAAGGTATATCTGAAATGCTACAAGTTGCACATTGCACTGTTAGATGGCAGCAAAATTTTTCCCGTGGTTGACATCTACCGGATCTATTTGAAACGTATAGAAATAAATGTATATTTTTTCTGGCCCACTGCAAATTTTAGCAGAATTTATTTATATATATATGTAAAGAAGTGTATATTGTTTCTCTCTCTCTCTCTTTTTTTTTTTAAGAAAATACTCTGTATAGTACTGAGCAGGTGTATTTCTTAGATTATTTAGAGACTATGTATGACTTAATTTCGATTTTGGAAAATCATTAAATGTTTGTTATTTTGAGTTAGATTTTAGTGCCTATTTTACTGTTATTTAAATTATAAGTGCCTATTTTTCATGCACATTTTTCACTTTTTTTAGTGCCTGAAAATCCAGTTTCTAATCAAGTAAATTTTATGTATACTTTGATTTTCACGTAGCAGCTAATTTGTTTCTCTACTGCCGACAACATTGTGTGTATAACAAGAGAGCGTTATGCATTGACTGCTATTATTTAGTAGTAAATAACTTACACATATTGACAAAATATAGTAAATATAATAATGGGGATAAGTGAAGATAATTTGTTTAAGATGGAGAGTAGATATTTTATTTTTTTTCTTTTTTTTCTTCTCTTGTAAATAACCATAAATCTTTTTTTTTTTACAAAACGTAAGTAAATCAGTGAAGAGTATTAGGTATAACGTTGTGTGGGACAGTCGCTTATAGCCAATTTTCATTCTTTTTATGAGTACACATCAACTCTCGTTTCTTTATGACATATGCGAAGAAAAGAAAGAAAAAAATATTATAAATGTAGCTGATTCAGCCATGTGGATTTGGCACAGTAAGGTTTTTCTTACCCTGTCTGGACGGCAAAACTAGCAAACACATTAGGGAAGATATACGGCCACATGAAATGTTTGACTCATTTTCAAAACTGAAATGAATACGTGAAAAGAAACATAATTTATTGTAATCTATACCTTGAATACTTAAATTTGAAAAAAAAAATCTTGATTTTTCAGTAATATAATGTACTTTTTATGTTAGAAAAAAAATCAATTCATATTTTTTCTTTAAACTTCTATTATTAATGTCATTTGTTATTGATGTGTACAAGAAGAAAAGGCGGAAAATCGTACGAAGATGAAATCTCATATTAAACGTAGCTTAACAACATACTGCTTAGATTTGCGTTTCCATCTGGTTATATACATTCTAAGTACTAACTGAATTTTATTTTATTATCCACTTATTTTTTGGATTTTTTAGTTGCTTGTTTGTTTTCCTATCTTATTTACAAAATGAAATGAAACCTTTAAGTTTTATGTCCGACGGTTATGCCGGTTAGGCTAAAGGAGACGGCGATGATGAGAAATGAATGAAATAGTGGAATTAATGAAGTGGGAGGAAACGGGAGAACCAAGAGAAAACCCACGCACACGGTGTTTGTCCACCACAAAATCCACTTGGTGCGAGCTGAAATCGATCCAGTGACCCCACGCACCACAAAATGAAATCTCAGTATGTCACGCTAATTACTAACATTGTAAGAATAAACAGTCACGCTAATAAATGTCGCTGTGGGTGCAGGCGAGTTGCAGATTTAAAACTGTTTACAATTTAATTCCAACTTAACAGCTGTACTGTTAAAATTTAATTATTTCGAAAGAGGCGAAACAGGACAAGAGCCGTCGTAGATTTGAGCGTTAATCTTTCTTTATATAAAAGGAGTCCTAAGTGATTAACGCCTAGGCAAACTTGCTTAAGCGAGAAACCTCATATTTACACAGCATAGAATTTGTGACTTAAACACTACCAAGGAAATTCGACGTTGAAGCAGGAAAATAGGAGTGGCGATTATTATAATAAAATGTCCATAAACCGGAATCTCTGAAGGTTAGATACATAAAATTTGATATTTTGACTTCTCATTTAAAATAATAAGATGTTTTTCAGCAATTTTTGCCCCTCATATTTGATATAGAAGGGAAGAAAATAGATCGGCAGGAAATAAGGAGTGCGATTACAATTATTATAACAAAATGTCTGTATCTCACAATCCCATACGGTTAAAGACATAAAATTTGGCGTTTAGGACCATTTCTTTCAAATAATTAAACACGTGTTTAATCTATTTTTGATATTTGTTCTAGAAGAGAAGAAAAAAAGCGAGTAGAAAAAGTGAGTGGGATTACAATGATTTTATTAAGTAGAGATGGCCAGAACCGGGTCCTGGCGGAACCGGTTTTCGGGTCTGAACGGATCCGGTCCTAGAAGATCCGGTTCCAAAACCGGTTTTTCGGATCCAGGTCTGGAACCGGTTCTTCGGATCCAAGTCTGGAACCGGTTCTTCGGATCCAGTTCTGGAACCAGTTCCCAAGATCCAGTTCTGGAACCGGGTTTTCGGATCCAAGTCTGGAACCGGTTCCCAAGATCCGGTTCTGGAACCGGGTTTTCGGATGCGGTTCCGGTTCCAGAACCGGTTCTGAAAACCAGATCTTTGTGGCCATCCCTACTATTAAGATGTCCATATCTCGGAAACCTTTGGGGGCACGGTTGTTTAGTGGTAGTGCACTTACCTCTGGTGTGTGGAGTTCCTGGTTCAATCCTCGGTGAAGTAAATTTGTGGTAGACAACATCGTGTCCGTATGTTTTCTCGAGGTACTCCTGCTTCTTGCCACAATCTCAGTTCACCAATTCTTCCATCATCATTTACTTACTTAGCCTGAAAAAAACAAAAAAGCGGGACGTTAAACTGAAATATTTCATTTTCGGAATCCCTTAAGGTTAGCGACACTATTTGGTGCTTGAATTTTTAATCTAAAATAAAGGAACATGTTTAAGCACATTTGGATGTTTCACCTAGAATGGGAGAAAAAATGGTGGATGTGCTTCTAGTAGTACCGATTTCTGTATAATTTTCTAGGGGGAGAGATTGAGATGTGTGTGTTTCGTTGTTAAATATCCAAACAATGATCCAAACAAATATATCCAGATCCTGGGGTGTTCAAGAAATCTTTGGGGAACGTAGGCTCCCTCAACGTCTGTCGGTGCTTGCTTCCGAGAAATGGTCATACGAGACGTTCGAATTTTTTGCAAGATTTCTATACGAGACTGATTCTATACGAGAAAATGTGCAGAAGAAAGATCGCAAAATATTGCCCACAGAAAAGTAACACATGGAGGCATTTTGTAGTATTTGTATATTTTTGCACTAACATGGTATGACGAATTTATTGCAACCAGTAATGTATTACTAGAATTTTTCGGTATGCAAACGCTTGACCGTTTTCAAAAATATAACATATACTCTGTCCTTATACCACTCATTACATTCCTGATTTAAAGTAATGCCTGTGGGCTATCAGAGTACTAAGTGTGTGTATGTTGTATACTCCATATTATATCCCTAATTCCAATTTATCTGTATTGTTTTAGTTTAGTTATTTGCAAACAGACAGTGATGGAACATTAACACCTTATGCTGTTACTATTAAGACAGAGCCTGGACAATATTTAGATTTGTAGCCCCGCGTAATGTAGTCGCTAACACTCTCGTCTTTGGTGCGGGCGGTCCCTGGTTCGATTCCCGGTGAGGACACTCGGTCGATAAAGTGTAACAGCTTTTCCAGACCACCCATCCTGAGTGAAGTTTTCCTGGTTTTTCTCATTCACACCAGCTAAATGACAGGATGGTACTTAACATACAGGTCCCAGGCTGCTTCCTTCCTTCCCTAAGCATTTGTTTCTTCCCTTTCCTAGGTTATTGTGCTCGCCGGGGGACGTCATCGTGACGGGTTAGCATGGCCATAGATGCCGAAAACCCAGAAATCTAATTTCTAAGTCCTAAATATTTAGATTTGAGCGCTAATATTTGTATAGCCGCATGTTGGTTGTGGACAAATTCAAACACGAGTAAATAAATAAAATTATTAAATGTAACTAACTGGAGATTTTGAGCACGATTTTATCCTATAGTGTGCAGGAGACCGAAGGCTCACGCACACCAACTAGAATTAGTGGTATATTTAGTTTGAAATGTATGTACATAGTTATTTAATGACATACTAGCAAATAAGAAATACATAGATGGATTAATACGATCTTTTATTTTAAGTATTTATAATTAATACAAATGAACGCTATATATAAATTTCCCGCTAACTGCCTGTGAAGTTTTTACAAGATATAACATTACTTTCAATATGTGCTCTCAGATATGCACACAATTTCACTTAGTGCCACATTTGATGAAATAATAAATGTAAACATTTTATTCTTTTGTATGAATTTTCCCTTTACACTCATCTGCTACCTGAATTTCTTAGAGTACTTCTGTTGAGATTCTAACTCCATCTAGCATCCCTCATGCCAAGTTCCATAAATACTATATTATCGTTGTATTCTTTTATAAATATCAAATTCGTGTGGCCGCTTTTAGTCTTTAAATTTGTAACAGCTACAACGTAGGGACGCCATCTATGATTTATTCATTACTCAGCTTTAGCAACTAAAATAAAAGTAATCAGGATTTGAGTTAAAGGGGAGATAAGAGGGATTTCACCCTACAATTACATAATGATCTTCCCAGAGACTCAAACTGAAGCATCCCTGCCGGGGACGCTTATTGCTCTCAAAACCATGTTTATTGATAAAAATATATTGCCAAATTTCGATTCTTTTTTTTTTCACTTTTTTCCACCACTATTTTTGCACTTCAGATTTCGAAAACGAGAATTTTAGGAATGATACAAAAAAGGGATCAAAAGATTGCGATCTTGGCCAATAATTTTAGGAATGATCAAAGAAATGCATCAAAAGATTATGATATTGGCTAACAATTAGTTTTTGGATCAGGGCCCACAAAATTTTTGAACGGTCCCTTAATCGAGTTTTCGTATTTTATACGCAATAAGAACATTACATTGAGCTAAGTGATAGTTCGGGTTTGGCTACACTGTATTCTCCAGATATAAAACATACAAGAATTTTTTTGATTGAAATATATTGGATCTTTTGATCCAGAAAAGAAGAAAAACACCACTTTTTATTGCATGTGACAGTGCGTTTCATGAAACACACATCACGCGAAATTTCCAATATTTTTTGGCACACATCCACTCTCTTCTGGTTCTGAGCTGAGGTTAACTCATGTGGCTCAAGGCGACAGCTTCTAATTTTCTTCTTCTTCTTCTTCTTTTTTTTTGAGTTCGTGAAGATGACACAAAACAATGGACTGGGACCTACCAAGTTGGTTTGACATTCGTGTTGTGCTGGTAGATGGATTTCCCTCAATGGCGTATCGCATGATCTTAGAATCTGTTACTTTGGGGCGGCCAGACCTTGACTGATATTCGACATTTTTATAACCTCACGAAATTTCTGGAACCAACAAGTTGCTGTGTTGCTTTTCACTGCTCTTCCCCTTTTGCATAACAAATAATTTTGGTTGCTGCATACTACTCGTGCGATATTATTATTGTTCTGTAAACAAACATTTTATTAATAATTTTATTATGTGGCATAAGTTATTTTTTTTAATGGAAAAATGTGCAAGACGTAGTTTACTTTTGAAGATGATTTTTTTTTTGGAGTAGTTTTCTGAAAACGGCTTTCCATTTTGTTCGTATTTCAGAAGAACATTTTCATTAATAACGGGAACACAACATAATTAATTTAAGGAATTTGTGCGAGAAAGTTTACTGCGGTGGAAAGTACCTTTTATTTGATTTTCAACCAACACTGTTTAACCTGTTGTGAAGATACTTAAATTAAGTTGTCCACAAACTCTAAATTACGTAGAAAGCCAAACATAGAATGGCATTTGGAGTGGAATCACTGAGCAGGAATCACACAGTTGAATTTGTGCTATCTCACCATGGTCCTTCATGTGGAGCACGACATAAATTTTTATGTTGATGATCATAAGCGAGCTTATGGGTCATAAAGTAAGCAGCATGTTTTCCCTCTAAGTACTTTGACATGCTTCAGAAGTTTTATTAAACAAAATATTACACCATATCTTTTTTAATATCTATTGTAGTGGACCAGGTATAATGGTTATTCTTCATCCTTTACCGATGATCTGTGCACGATTATATGTGTGGGGCAGCATGGTTCAGTGGTAGAGCGTTCACTCTGGTGCGTGGGGTCCCTAGTTTGATCTCATCTCGCGTCAAGTGGGCATTGTGGTAGACAAACACCGTGTTCGTGGGTTTTCTCGGGGTTATTCACTTTCTTCTCACTTTCTTCATTCCATCATTGCATTCAGTTATCCTCATCACCGTCTCCTTTAGCCCACACGGAATAATCGTGGGACGTAAAGCAAAGATTTAATTTCATTTTAGGATTATATATATATATATATATATATATATATATATATATATATATATATATATATATATATAACTTGTACTTCGTGATCCTAATGTTCCGTCTATCCGTTACTCCACTTGATAATTCTTGAACGGAAGATATTTTTTTTTTTGAATTCTGTTTCTGTAATAGGTAACTAGATTATCTCAATTGAATTCCTGAACAAATTCAATCCGTTATCATCTTGACTTGTAGTGGTGACTTACGTCCGTTCGTTACTCCGCACGATAACGAAATGAAAGCGAACTTTTGAATGATGTTCTTAGTAGTATATAATTAGAACGATTATTTAAATCGAGTTCATTATTAATCAAGTCAATCTGTTTACATCTCCGTGAGTAACGGTGAATTTAGAGGTAGCTATCCATATTACATTTTGTACTATTAAAACTAAGGTAGTAGAAAGCTCAACAGGACGAAATTGGAACTACTAGTGCATGATCCCTTTTACTGTCTACCAGAATTATTATTACTATTTGAATAATATTTTATTGAATTATTATTAGAACATTATTATTATTTAAAATACTATAATAAACCGTATTGTTTGTTATGTTAATAACATTTGAGGAACCATCAACATCGTTCGTATAAAGAGGCTCGGTGGTAGAGTGCTTATCTCTGGTGCTTGGGGTCCCAGGTTCGATCCCCGACCAAGTAAGTATGTTGTGGACAACATCGTGTCCGTGGGTTTTCTCGAGGTACTCCCGTTTCCTCCCACATTGTTATTCCACCAATTATTCCATCGTCATGCACTTGCCTTAACCATTCGTCTACCTTAGTTTCACAGGAATAATTGTAACACGTTGAACTGAAAGACTTTATTTCATTTTACTTCGTGCGTATGCAATAGACATGTTGCCTATTATAAATGTGTCCACTTTTCATGAAGAATTTACTAGGATATTGTTGTGAATAATTACCTGTTACCTGTTAAACTCTTATCTCCAGAAACATTTTGTGCAGATAAAATACATTATGAAAATTCTTTGCTCTACATCTTCACTCTAGCCTATAATTTCTGCTATGTGGTCCCGCGTAGCCTAGTCGCTAACGCTCTCGCCTTCGGTGAAAGAGATCCCGGGTTCTATTCCCAATGGGGGCACTCGGTTGAAAAAGTGAAAACGCTTTCTCAGACCAGACACCCTGAGTAAGGTTTTCCTCATTCACACCTGACAAATGCCGGGATGATACCTAACTTATAGTTCCCAGGCCGCTTCCTTCCTTCCCTTTTCCCGGATAGTGTGCTCGCCGAGGGACGTCATCCCTCAAAAACGTGAAGGGCTAAATGACCTTAGATGCCGAAAGCCCAGAAATCTAAATCCTAATTTCTAATTTATCCTATCTCTTAAAGGGGAACATTACTTACTGATTCTCTGATTCATTGATTGACTTAACTTCTACCAGAACGTTATTATTATTATTATTATTATTATTATTATTATTATTATTATTATTATTATTATTATTATTATTATTATTATTATTATTATTATTATTGTATAATTATTATAAGTGACTCTATGGGTTGCAAAACAGTTCGTCTGTGGAGGTCTTCAGATCTCTAGCCATGCGATTTCTTTCTGTGGTGGGACGCGGTGGCTGAGTGGTAGGGTGCTCACCTCCGGTGCTTGGGGTTCCTGGTTTGATCCCCGCTCGCGCCGTGTGGACTTTGTGGTGGACAAACACTGTGCTCGTGGGTTCTCTCGGGGTTCTCCCGTTTCCTTCCACTTTCATCATTCCACCATTTCATTCATTTCTCATAATCACCGTCTCCTTTAGCGTAACCGGCATAACCGTGGACGTAAAACAAAGATTTCATTTCATATTATATATTTCTTTCTGTGGGGACATGTGAAGGACCCAGTTCATCTCTCTCTATTGCCAACACTCCTACAACTGATGAGACGCATCACTGCAACTTTGACGAATATTAAAGGGAACATGCAACTGATCGTATGGAACGAAATGGATTACCGATCGGAAATGTGCAGTGTAACCAACCACGCACACGTTGAACATCTGTAGCATGTATCTTTTGATGTAAGACACATGTTGTAGGTCTTACACTTTTAAATCCACAGTATTTTTGTAAGTCGATAAATCATTTACGTTAACTCTATTATATCTGTTTATTGTGGTGTGACTTGTCTATTTCTTGTAAAGTGTTCATATCTCGAGGAAACTTCCCCCTGAATGTATTAAGAACTTTGCTGTACGTATTTGTACTTAACCTTTCTATTTGTCGATGTGGATTTTTATCAAACTGCCTTTCTTTGTCAAATATATTTAGTCAATGAGTTGAAAGAGCGCTGTAGGGTAGTAAAAAAAATCGATCTGTTTCAAGACAAATCGCCACCAGTTTGGTCTCAAATTATAACGTTTATATTTTAGTATTGAGCAAAATACATAGTATCGCATTTATGGACACTCCGTAGTTTTGTTTCATCTGTGTAATATTGTCAATTTCTACTTGAACACTCTAGCTTCTGATTTTATTTCAAGAAAATCTATTTTTTGTAGTTCTCTTCCGCTTTTGTTAGACCATAGTGAAAAACAAAACTTTGCATCTATTTCACTAACCGAATTAGGACGATCATTTTTTTTTTTTGTTATCTATGCTTCGAAATATGATTCGAATTCACAGTATTTTGTTAGTTCCTTCCAGTTGCAATGTCTAGCAAGGTATCAAAGGTATTCGAAAAGTTATAATTAGTTTTCATGAAGGAAATCCTCCAGATAACATCTTTCACTCAAATATACTTTTCCCAGGAGTTACCTTACGTATCATGGTGAACATTTTAATTTGATTTTAAATGAATCAGAGAAAAAGAGAGAGAGGCAAGAAAAGAAGAAACTACAGATACAAATAAAGTAATGATTAATAAGTGACAGTGATGGTGACAGGGACGCTAAACTCAGAACCAAATTAAATTACTTTCTAAATATATTAATACGGCTTGTTTTTCTATTAGTGCACTGAAAAATAAAACGTATATGGCGTATGTAAAAACGTAAGTTACATGTGCAAATTCTGTGGTTTTTGGACTTACCGTACAACAGACATATAACTGAAAATGTATATTTTATATAGTGATGAGCGCAAGAGTCTTGGTCTTGCAGTTTTTTGCAAGAGTCTTGCATGCAAGACCAAGACCAAGACCAAGACCAGGAATCTTGATGCAAGACCAAGACCAAGACCAAGACCAAGGGGTGCAAGAGCAAGACCAAGACCAAGACCATACCTGCAAGACCAAGACCAAGACCAAGACTCTTGCGCAAGAGTCTTGCACAAGTACCGGTTCTACTTGAATTATTTTATAGAGTGTAAAAAAGGGGGAAAGTCATTACATCTTTCACTTGAAGTTCTTGGCTTCAGTAAAAATACCGCTGGAGTGAATGTGTTCCCAGTAGTTTATGCAATCCGTGTGCGTCGATCTGCTCCTGTAGCATATAGCTACAGTATGTCGTTTTCTAAATTGGTTGTTCTCGTTTTCTGTAGATATTGCTCTTTTTCAAACTACACAGGTGTCATCTTGCGCCATGTGACCTTTCTCGGTAGACAAACACTGTGTGCGTGGATTTTCTCGGCCTTTTTCCGTTTCCTCCTACTTTCTTCATTTCACCGTTTCAGTCATTTCTCATCAGCACCGTCTCCCTTAGCCTTAGTGCATACTCGTGGGAGGTTAAACTAGATACTTCATTTCATTTCGAAGCATATTAGTGGTGTTCTTCCAAAACTAAAAACAAATGAGTATTGAACATCGGTAATACCGTACACCATAGGATTGACTACATAGGTATGGCCTTGGCTCCGAGACTCAAGCATTCGTTAGAACTTTTTAACGTGTCATCATAAAATTAATATCGAAATAACATTTTCATGACATTGACGAAAACTTAGTGCATGTGATCGCAAGTTTGATTTTATGGACGGATGCTTGTACGTTGAATAATTGTTTATTAATATAACTTTTAGCCTCCTCAGGTATACGGCCCATCAAGAATTGAGTGATATAATATACTACAATAAATCTATATTATAAAATTGAAAGTGACTATTTTTTTGTGACTACTAATCTCTTGAACCACCCGACCGATCTCGATCAAATTTTCAACATAGATAAGGTTTGGGCCTGGGAGTGTTTACATCATTTCACTTTCACGGTAAAACTTAGGGGACGGGAGAAGGGGGAGTTATAATATAATAAATAAAACTTAATAACCCTTGAACCAAACGACCTATCTCGATCATTTTTTTAACATAGGTGAGCTTCAAGCCTGGAATGTTATCCGTCAGTTCACTTTAACGGAGCAACGTAGGGGAGGAGGGGGGAGATGTATAAAAATCAATATGAACAAATATAAAAGTTACTAAGTTTGTGACTTAATAACTCTTCAACCGATCTCAATCAAATTTTTAACATGCATGAGGTTCGGCCCTGGAAGTTTTTTACAGTTTGTTTCATTTTGATTGTAGAATGTAGGGGAGGAGGATGTGAGGGGGATATATATATGAAAGGCCCGACCGATCTTGATCAAATGTTCAACATAGATGAAGTTGAAGCCTGGAGCGATTTTTTTTATAATTTTACTTTGATGGTGCAACGTAGGGCACGGGAAGAAGGGAGATATATGTAAAAAACTAAAAATATAAGTGACTGTCATTGTGACTTCATCACTCTTGATCCAGCCGATCGATCTCAATAAAATTTTCAATATAGATGAGGTTGTGGTTTTTATCAAATCACTTTGACGATAGAACTTAGGGGAGGGGAAGGGAATGGAAAATGTACAAAAATAAATAAAATTTAATAACTCTTGAACCACCCGACTGAACTCGATCTCATTTTCAACATAGATGTGGATCGGACCTGAGATGGTTTATGTCATGTCACTTTGAGAATGCATCTTGGGGGCGGGGAGGGGAGAGAGATTTAAAATGATTCAAAATGACCGATATTAAAATGAGATCTATAGTTTTGGGGTCGCTGAGCTAAACAGTGACAATTCCGATGCTTTTTAAATTCAAATTGAGCCCCGTAGCTTAGCGGAGGGAAGGGAAGAGATATAAAAATGATCGAAAATCACTAATATTAGTATCGAATCCTAGTTTTCGAGGTCGCTGAGTTGAATACTGACCTTCCAATACCGTTTACGATCAAATTCAGCCTCGTGACTTGGGGGAGAGGGAGATACATAATAATGATAAAAATGTTCAAATATTATTGTCAAATCCATAGTTTTCGGCGTCGCTAAGGTGAACAGTGATACTTCCTATCCCGTTTAAATGCCAATTCAGCACCGCAACTTGGGGGAAGAAGGAGATACATAAAAATTATCGAAAATGACCATTATCAATGTCGAACTCATGGTTATCGAGGTCATTGGGATGAACAATGAAACTTCCGATGCCGTGCCTCGCAACATGGGGGAGGAGGAGATATATAAGTTTATTGAAAATGACCGATATTAGTGCCGAATCCATAGTTTTCAGCGTGTCTGAGACGAACAGTGACACTTCTGATGCCGTTTAAATCCAAATTCAGCCCCGCAACTTGGGGAGAAGGAGAGGAGAGAAATATAAAAATAATCGAAAATGATCGATATCAGAGAGCGCTTTACTAATAGTAAAAGGTGACTGACTAACGAAATATATTACTTTTTTTTTTTTTTTTTTTTTTTAGTTTAACCCCCGAAGTGGATAATTGATGCTAGTAATTCATATTCACCAGTGAGACTTGAAATAACTTGATACCGTTATTTTGTATTTCTAGTACAGGTCGAAAGTATTCATATAAATTGAGTTTATACAACACATAGATAATTGAGTCATTTTCAGTTTTCACTCAAATTATTTTAAAATATTAAGAGGTTTGACTATAATAATTATTATTTTAATTTTCTCTCTCTTTGTTTTGGTCAGTGTTGCTAAACATGTCATCATCATCATCATAGCTATTCTGCCATTATTGGCAGGTTACTTGCTGCAACTGAGAAGGTTGGATGTTCGGTCCTCCTCAGCTAGTCTCTTCGTCTTGCCGTGGCAATTTTCTGTTTTAATAGCTTCCTTCAACTTTAGTCTCCTTCGCTCCCTCCCTCTCTTCCCTTCAGCAATACCCTCTAGCACGTCCCTCATAATACAGTTCCTCCTCAGCCAATATCCTAACCAGTTCCGTTTTCTCCTCTTAACAATATCTAAAATTCTTCTTTTTGTCCCCTAATGCTAATACGTATTTCTAAACCCTTCTCATTCCTTTTACGTGCAACACAGCTAATTCTCTCCTTTTTTTCTCCATGCCCACATTTCGAATGCCTGCAATTTTTTAAATCGATTTTGCCTAATGTCAATTTTATGCCCCATAGAGTACATATTGGAATCAGTAAAAAAAATCTCAATATTTAATTGGAAGTTTGTTTAATACAAGGATTAGCTAATCGTGGTTAAAAAGAAAAATCTGATGCCTTTAGAGTGTAAAAATAATTTCGCAATTCATGGTATTTCAGTAATATGTGCCGTCTTGATTTTCTTTCATGTGTCTCAGGAGTAGCCTCCCCAGTTTGGGAACCAGTGGAGTGTTGGATCTGTTAAATAATATAAACAGATTACGAAACGTTGTGATTTAGGCATATCTTATAAGTAGTGAAGCGTGATCACTCATTAAAAAATAAAGGACATCACCTATGTTGTACACTATCATCATACTTACACTAAGTTAACCTATATTACATTTAGAAACATACATTGTATTTCCGTTATTATTGGCGCATTGTGGAGTTTATTATCCCTTATATCCAGACTAAAATTTACCTATGAAAAGCTTGAGATTTCTTGAATGCAAGACTTGCAAAACTCTTGCATGCAAGACCAAGACCAAGACCAAGACTGGGTGTGCAAGACCAAGACCAAGACCAAGGCCGAGGACTCCAGTGCAAGACCAAGACCAAGACTGTATGTGCAAGACCAAGACCAAGACCAAGACCACCCCGGTCTTGGTCTTGGTCTTGCATTTGCTCATCACTAATTTTATACTTACTTTCCGTATAATTGTTCCGAATAAACGTACAATCCGTACAAACGAAATATCTGTATATAGGCGACCAGGATCTCACATACAAATGGAAGTGTGCAACATATTGTTGATGTATCTATCATACGTATATGTGTGTAATATACTGAAGACTGTTAGATGTTATACATCGTGGAACGGCATGATGTAACATAGAAGCGGGAAAAGTATATAGCATATGGGTAACGTATGCTCCGTATTGATTTCCGTAGTAAACATAAGGAGTCCGTATATTTGTACAATATACCGCTGTTCTGATAACGGATTTTTCTCAGTGTGAATCGCGCCTTTAGCATGGGGAACTCGGGTTCGATTCACAGCAGGAGTTCATGTGGCTTGTTCCAACGTGAAGCTCTAAGTCCACGTCTCATATAACCTCGCTACTGAAACGAACGCTAAAATCAAATTAAAATACAGTATGAGTGGATCATTTTCACTTTTTGTATAATATTATAGTACAGATTGCTCTAATTTTCCCTTTCAGGAGCGTAATTTTCGAAAACGTTCATATACCACTCTCTTATTATGAATTAAGAGATTATGAAACGAGTTTCACAAATTCAATTGAAGCGAAATCTTGCATTAAGGATTTCCTGAATAAACAGTCAGAATCTTCATTTTCTCACTTTCTCCCCTTAGAAGCGGAACATTTGCAGGGGCTGAAATAGTAATTTCCCTTTTTTCTTCTTTTTAAAAGGTCGCATTCGATTTTTACATTAAAAAATTTAAGTTAATCCTTACATTCGGTATTTTGTGAAAAAAAAAAAAAGAAGAGAAATATCAATATTACAGATATTGTCCCCTTTCCCTCCTTCGGAGCAGAATTTTCTAAAACGTTAAAATACCGATTCTCTTACTTTTAATTATGAGTTTATATATACCGAACTTCACATTTCGAGCTTAATCAAAGTCCCACATTAAGTAATTTCTCAACAAAGATAGGGAAAGTTTGATATTACTGAAATGGTATCTCTATTCCCCCTTAGGTGTAGTATTTCCGAAAAATGCTGAAACATGTTTTCCATTATTTATATTTGAGAAGTCATATTTCAAATTTCACGTCTCTAAATTAAAAGAATCTCAACATTCGGCATTTTGTGTATAAACAAAGGGAAATTTCAATATCATTGTAATGGTACCCTTTTCTCTCTTAGGAGCGAAATTTTCTGAAACGTTGAAATATGCGTTTCTTTGTTATTTATTGAAAATTCATATACCTTATTTCAGATCTGCGACTTACGCAAATCGTCACATTTGATACTCTCTGATGCAACAAAGGGAAATTTAAATATTTTAGAAACGTCTTTCTTTCCCCCTCAGAACCATAGTTTTCTAAAACTCTGAATCACACATTCCTGTATTTTTAATGGAGAGTTTATATGCCAAGTTTCTACTCTCTAACTTGAAGGGTTCTTGAGATACATTATTCGTGACAAAAAATAAAAATCCTTTTTACTTCTATTAGCAAAAGCATTTACGAAATTCATTCTTTATCCCTTGCTTTCATAACAAAAAGGATTATCCTGTCCAAATTTCACTTTCTGCCCGGGGTATGATGAGTTAATCACTTCTACTCTTCCATATAATATAGATCTATGCAACTTGTCATGAGGAGCGCTAGATGGCGCTAGAATCTATTCCAAAATACTACCAGAATTACTTGTGATCGAGGAGTACAAAGGAGAAATTCAGGCAGAAAATAAAATATTCTGTATTTTTTTCGTAATTAAATTCGATACAAAGTGAAATTTTAGTTACTTTTGAGAGCATATGTGGAAAAGTAACTTCAATTCCAACAAATTCTTCAGAAGCAGTCAGTGAGAATTATATATCCAGCGTCGGGCTTTTTAAATTACATAAAATAAAAGATCGTATGTATCCATCTATATCTTTTTATGTTATACTTATGTTCTGAAACTAATCCGAATAAAAAAAACGCCATGTCCGTAGATTTTCTCGGGATTATTTCATTTTCTTTCACACTCTCATCCCACTATTCCTTGTTGGATTAACCAATAAGCGATCTCAAAAGTTGTACTTTGACATTAGTACTGAAACGTTATCTAGTTTTAGAGAACTACCAATCGCTGTAAGAATCTGTAAGAATCATTGGTGATAGGGTCATTTTTCAGATATTGAGTTAAATCAAAAACGGAATGATCAGTAGATGTCGCAAAATCATATAAGGCACCGGTATTACCTCAAAATCGCAAATTCTGAGAAATGCTTGTTCGTTATCTCAGTTTCACTAATTATATAGACCTAACTCCTTGAACATATAGGGACAGGGTCGAACGTAACACTAGAAATTCAGCTTCTCTGTTCTCCTTTTCTACACTTGAACTGAGGAAAACTGAATCAATTGATTACCTAGGGAAATATTGTTCTTGGATAGTCACATGACAGCTAGATCATAGGATCATTAAAATATCGATTAGCTCTTTTCAGATCAGTTAATTCTTATATATATATATACTACAATATGTCATAATAATGTCATATTATGTATGCATATGTATGTGTGTATGTTTCAGCATAATTCTGGGATGTCTGAAGCAGTTTAACCAAACTTGGTACACATATCACTCAGAACTCAGAAAAACAGCACTTTGGGGGAAAGAGACCTTATTACACTTAGAGAGAGGGGGTGGGAGGGCGAGACATAAAAATGATCGAAAAGACCGATATTAGTATCGAATTCATAGCTTTCGGTATCCTTAAATTGATTGGTGACACTTGGAATCCACTTTAAGTCCAAATCACAGTGGGGGTCAGACGCCATTCCACACCTAGGGAAAATAGGAAGGGTTACACATAACATATCAAAAATGACCGATAGTAATGTCGAATTCGAAGTTTTCGGGATCACTGAGATGAACAGTGACACTTCTATATCGTTTAAATCCAAATTCAGCCCTATTAGTACTTCTGTGAGGAGGAGGGAACGGGACATATAAAGTATGACCGATATTAGTTTTTGGGGTCCTTAAGTTGATGGGTGAAAGTTCCGTTGCTCTTTACGTTCAAGTTCAGCCACCAGTGGGGGGTAGAAGCTCCTATTACACCTAGAGAGTGTGGGAGGGGGTGACATGTAAAATCATAGAAAACGACCGATATCACTACCGACTCCATGGGATCACTGAAATGAATAGTGACTAATGACTCACGATGCCGTTTGAGACTGAGTTTAGTCCCATTCGCACCCCTGAAAGGGAAGGAAAAGTAGTGATACATAAAAATAATAAAAATGACTAATACTATTGTCGAATCAATAGTTTTCGGGGTTCCTAAGTTGTTTGGTGACAGTTCCGATACCATCCAAGTCCAAATTCAGCCCCTAGCGAGAAAAGACCTTCTAGCACACCTAGGGGAGAGTAGGAAGGGTGGCATGGAAAATAGGAACAAACGGTCTATTTTAGTGTCGAATGTGTCGAATTGTGACATGTAGAAACAACAGAAAGTGAAATATATTAGTGTCGAATCCATAATGTTTGATTTCTAAGTTTTTGGTAACTGTTCCGGTACCCTTAAAATCTAAGTTCAGTTCTCAGTTATAGTAAGATCTCGTAGCTTCTCTAAGTGAATAGGAAGCAGGAAACGTAAAAAAATAAAATAAAATATATAATACGAAATTCTTTTTTCTGAGTCTGTGAGATGAATAATGACACTCCATATACCATTTAAGTCCACGTTTAACCCCATTAGTACCCCTAGCTGGATAGGAAAGGGGTTGAGGTGTAAAAATAATCAAGAACGACTGATATTTGTGCAAATCCAAAGTTCTCGATGTCACTGAGCTTAAGTCACACTCCCGACAACGGGGAAAATAAAATATCCCAAATGACCAAAATTAATGTTGAATCAATTGCTTTTGGGGTCGCTAATCTATTACGTGACAACGCTATGACATTTAATCTCAAGTTTGGACACGAACAGGCATGTCAGCTGGATTGAGGATTTACGGGGGCAACGCCAAAGCAGTTTCTTGTACATCTACTCTATATTTAGATGTATGTGTATGAATATATATTCCACCGTAACTCCTGAACGTCTGGGGCAATTTCAGCCACACTTGGGAGACATGACTTTCAATCCAACAGTAAGAAAAAAAAATGCACTGTAGTAGTAAGACACCCGAAGGGGTGGGAGTTGGAAGGGTTAAAATATACGTAAAAATAATCCAAAATGACTGATATTAGTGATTAGTGTGCAATCCATAGTTTTCGGGCTCGCTGAAGTGATAGTGACGCTTCTAAAGCTGATTAGGTCCGAACTCATCTCCATCGACAGAGGATGGGAGAGGGAGAGAGAGGTGAAAAGTAAAATGTCAAAATGATTGAAATGTGTGTCGAATTCATAGTTTTTGAGGGTCAAAACAACAGCTGACTTGTTTGAAGTGACTTTTGGAAGAGAATTAGTTCGAACCTCGAGCTTTTTTTTTTTAATCATATCAATTCGATTAAAGACATATTATGTCGGGATAGAGTGTTTTAATATTTATGTCAAAAGTAGAGAGTCTTTTCTTTTCTGAATCCCCGTATAACCAGAGATCTTGTTTCTGTTGTAAACTGAATTTTCTGACTTTTTCTCACTGTGTTAACTAAGAAAATGAACTGAAGTTACACAATTAAGATAGGGGTGCTTTCAAGATACTGGTATTCGTAGCGCATAGTAGGTACTGTAAAATTAAAGTGGTCACAAAAAAAAAAAAACATTAATTGATAGTCTCAAAGCAGTTAGTAACTATTTTTTTTAATATGGGACATTGTGGCTCTGGCAAAGCGCCTACCTCTGGTGCGTGGGGTCCTTCGCTCAATCTCCGGCCAAATACGTTTGTGGTGGACAACATCGTGTCCGGGGTACTCCCGTTTCCTCTCACGTTTTCATTCCATCAATTTATCCTTCATCGTTCACCAGCTTTAGTCATCCGCCTCCCTTAGTCTAATGGTCATGATCGTGGGACGTTAAACTGAAAGATTTCATTTCATTTCGTTTTAGCGGTCCTGGGTTTGATTCTCGGTGGGGACATTCAGTCGAAAAAGTGTAAGAGATTTTTCAGGCTAGCCCTCTTGAGTGAGTTTTTCCTAATTTTTCCTCATTCGCACTAGGAAAATGCCGGGTTGGTACTTAACATATAGGTCCCAGGCCACTTCCTTCCTTCCCCAATCATTTCTTCCTTCCCTTTCCTCGGATACTGTGATCGCCTTGTGACGTCATCCCTCATACGTGACGGGTTAATATGGGTATAGATGCCGAAAGCCCAGAAATCTAAATCCTAATTCATTTAGTCTTTAAAATGTGTAATTTATCCAAGAACAATATATTTTAATCAATGTGATATCCTGAGTGGGGTGTTGAAGGACACAGACAATGTGGAAGTTTAAAAAACAATGGTATCACTTTTGAAGAGAATATGGCAGAAAAGATTAGATGGTTAGTTTGGAAATTAACGTCCCTGTTACCACTGAGACGTATGAAACATGAGCCTACAACCCAAAGTGTGATTCCTACCTCATGAGCTTGCACTGCAAATCGAATCTGATCTTCCGTGTCGGAGGTGCGTACGCTAAATATATAGGCACAACGAAGCTTCCAACAATCTAAGGGTAGGTCATGGACTTGGGGGGTTATGGGTATCTCTGATTAAGGAATCGTTTTTATACTTACATTGGAAAAAGATCAGCCGATGTAATTTTAATATGATGGTTGTTAGTAATGATTTATTTTTCTAAAAGAATAGGTACCGGCCCAACACTCGTAATCTTTTCATTACATAAAATTCCAGCTTTTAACGTAGGCCTTCATATATACGGAATTCAATCATGTACTACTACATTGCACGGACACAAAATTGGTTTTAATTTCTTTAGATGTAACTGGACATGAACGTGGGCATATACAAAACAAATTGGATCAAGTCCTGCTATTCTGACACATGTTACCCACCCCGGCCGCCATCTTGGATTCACCATATTGGATTCAACTTTTGATTTTTCAAATGGAAATAGGTGCAAGTGATATATCAAATTCATGTATAATGTTTTCGAAAATTCACTCGTATAGTGAGTTTAACCGGGCTGAGGGTCACGCGGGGTGATACCGAAGCATATAAAAATAATCCAAAATGACCTATATTTTTTGTCAAATCCATAGCTTTTGTGATTGCTGAGATCAATGGCGACTTTCAAATTCAGCTACCATTGTATTCGGGTTGGGGGTCACCTGGGGGGGGGGGGATTACCGAGACATATACAAATAATTCAAAATGGCCGGTATTATTGTCAAATCCATGGTTTTCGTGGTTGCTGACATCAATTTCGACTTTCAAATTCAGCTCCATTATATTCGGGCTTGGGTCACCTGCGGGGGGGGGGGGGGAGTTACCAAGACATAAAAATAATCCAAAATGACCGATATTAATGTCAAATCCATGATTTTCGCTTTCGCTGAGATTAATGGTGATACTCATACAGAGGTTAACTTCCAAATACAGCCCACATCGGCTGAGGGCCAGAGGTGTTTTTTTGTTTTTTAAACTCGAACAAACAGTCTCAGGGGACATTTACTGGGATATGTAAAAGTAGTAGAAAATGACCGATATCTTTTTTCTCTTCGTAGTTCAGTTTGTTTTCATAGACATTTTATCTGACCCAAGCGAAGCATGGGTATTTCAGCTAGTTTAGATGAAATGGCACACCCAAGATTTAATTTTCTTAATGTAACCTTATTTCTTTATACAAAAATTTTACTTCGATGTTATGATTCTAATTTTGGTTTCACCAAGCGAAACTTTCAACTCGAAACTTTCTGGCAAATACTTGAGATCTGAACTCTTATAATGTGGAAGCAAATCTGTATGATATTCTTCAAGTAGGCGCTTTCCAACAGCTTCTTTCAGACTTCTACAAAAGATATTTTGTTTGATAAATGCAAAAACAAAACAACAATAACAAGGCTAAAGAAATTGCAATTGTTTGAAAACTTTGATAAGGAGGTGCCGGTGTTGCATACCGTTATGTACGTACTACAAAAGCACTGGCTGTTAGTATGTATAGTTTCTTGTAATTGGTAGGACATAGCGTAGTCAAATATATCATGACAAAATAATAAGATTTTTACTGGTCGTGGAAATATCTTACATGCTTTTTTTTAATGTTTCACTTCGAAATTCACACTGGGAAGTTAAAAAAAAAAAAGACTTGGGAGAAAAATACACAATCTACGATTTAAAGAAAGATCGGTTGACAAAAATCTACTGCGAGAAATAAAATTAGATATCAACTATTGTCTACAATCAAACCAAAGGAAACAAGTTATTGTTATTGTTTGAATAAGAATGTCGTCCGATAAATAGCATAAATAAATCAATAAATATTTCTTGGAAGTTATTTCAGCTGCTAATAATGATTTGAAATTTCTTTCCCATTTATGACGTCATGGATCAAAATATGTTTTATTATGCGCTGACTCTTTTAAGTTAGAAAACTGTAATCCAATTATTTTATTTATTTATTCACTTGAAACGCTCATCTGTAATAATATCTATATATGGATGCCAATAACTTTTCTTACAGACTACTAAATTTGGTTCAGAGAAATATTCGTTGCCATGTACGTTATTAGCCAACATATACATTTTCCAGTATCTAGAAAAAAATGACTTATGTAACCATGTATACAGCAACAAAGTAAATTCATTCATACAACTTTTTAGAAACAAAGTTAACCATAAAAATAATATATTACTGTATAGATTGTGTTTGCATAAAAGACAAAATATTTTGTGTTAGTCTTCTTCAATATCACATACCAAATTGTACACAGATAAAAGCAGCGAAGTAAAGAAGTTCTTGATGTCAGAATTTATATTAAAATGCACCAACAGTTTTCTCTAGAAAAAAGTTTATCCTATGTAGCTATTCAAAAAAGATTAAACAAATAGCACTCTGGTGCACTTTATACTTTTATGTGAATTAGCTGTTACTAAGAACTTAGGTACAAGCAACAAAAATAGCTATATATTGAACTTTTACATAACGGAAAACTGACAATTGCAACTCTCAGCATGAGATTAACAATCAACAGTGAACCTTATTGTTATTTCAGAAAGTATAAAATGTAGGATACTTATTTGCTATCTTTATTATCTATTTTTGCGCAGTACATCCTTCATTGAAGAATACTGAATAAGCAACTGTATTTATGGGAACAATATTTATTGGTTTCTTAGTTTGTGTAAGTTATTTATGTATATAGGAATTCGTGCTTGATTATTTCTTTTTCTGATCTAAGGTGGGTGATAATGAGGTAAAATAATTCAAATATATTCCCTTAGTTTCTGAATAAATATTTTTACCATTGCTCATACAGAAATAAATTTATTGTAACATTTCTTGCTATTGAAAAGTTCCATCTATATTTCTTGGAATATATCAAAAAGATACAGTTTAGTATAATACCGTGCTATGCGGAATTTTATATCTGGGTCTCATAATTTATATTATACTATTGTAAATAGAGGGTTCTGAAATGGTAAAATGTGGACATGCTTTAGTCTGCCTAACTCGTTATAAAAACATTCAGTATCGACACAAGAATGCAAACTTTTTTCCTTTTAATTTCAAGTCTGCTTTCAAAACATTATGCAAAACATATTAAAATGTATGAAAAATAATTAAACAATAATATATAACGACTTATTAGCCTAGCTGTGTTCTTATATCAACTGTCCCATCCAATATTTCGAATGCTTCACTCGGGTATTTTTCTTCAGGATCAAAGAGAGTCATAAGTCATTTATTACAATAAGCTCTTCACATGTTGAGTTTATCAACACAATGGAAATTATAGGCGGTAAGAGTTTCAACTGTTGTTCTATCAATCTTATGCCTAGCATTATCAACTTTACGCACAGCTAATTTATTGCAATATATGATTTAAGTCTGCGTTATAGTGTATTCCGTATGGTTTATAAGTAATTAAACAACGAGTACTTACACAACTCATGTTGACTTTGCGTATTCACAACTTTCAGTTACTCTGATTTTTTTGACATTTTTTTATTTGAATACAAACAGTCAAACATATATTTTCATATGAAATGTCTAACATTCACAATAGATTTGAGCATAGAAAGTGCGGGTAAACTAGAGTGTTTCAGAAAAATGTGTGCAGATGGAAATTTTTCCTCTCAAAGTATGGATATACGCTAAACCAATAGGTATATGGTAATCACAATTGCAAATGTCTGTCAAATGTTGCAAGCGAGATTTATTGAGAAGTTTATAAGCAGAGAGAGATATATATAGCAGAGATATATGTTCAAAACACTATAAAGCTGAAAATAAATAATTACCGTTTTCTATAAAGATAATCAAGAAAGTTCTGTCGCTTTTGTGGAGGTCTGTGTTCCATTGGCTCTCACACGGTGAGTTGAATGTGAATGGAGATAAGACGAAGGTCAATTGTTGGTATGGGTATATCCAAAATACTATCTGGTTCTGGCAGTTCAGTTACACCATGAACTTGCGTAAGGGTAGAGTGAAAATGAGACCTCCACAAGGGTCATAATGGCGTGTATGCTCTACGAGTTCAAACTAGGGTCAAACGCCGCTGCAGCGAGGCGGAAGATATCCCAGGCCTTTGGTGAGGGTGTCGTTACTATGCGGACAGTGCAGCGGTGGTTTAGCAAGTTTAATTACTGTGGCGAAACACTCGAAGACCCACCACATGCCGGAAGACCAACAATGTACAAAATGAAGATCTACAGGCAGCAATTGAGGCTAACAGTGGCCAGACATGTAAGGAACTGAGACTACGATTCTGTGTGAGTGGAGGAAGCATTCGGCAGCACCTCCACCGATGGGTCTCTCATGATTTTACTCCGAGCAAGAAGGCAACGCGAGCAGACACTTGTGTTTCTTTGCTGTCTCGCCTGAGGAAGGAGCCATTTCTAGACAGGGTGTTGACATATGATGAGAAGTGGGTCCTGTACGAAGCTCCATGGCGTCATCATCATTGGTTAGCATACCATGAACTGGGTCCAAACAGCCGAAACCAACACTGCACCAGAAGAAGGTCCTTCTATGTTTTTGGTGGACTGCTCGCGGCATCGTGCATCGGGAACTGTTACTAGCTAGTCAGGTCAGATCACCAATGCAACTGTGTACTGTCCGCAGTTGAGATGTGTTCACGAAAAACTCAAAACTCTGGAGTCTTCCTGTTACAAGACAACGCTAATCCCTATCTGGCTAAAATGACCCTGGAGATCATTCTACGCCTTGGATGGGAACACTATTTCATCCGCCATACTCCCCGGATATTGCACAGTACGATTATCACCTGTTCCATTCCTTGGACAATCACCTTAGAGGACGCCAGATCAAATCCCTAGTAGAGATACCAAAAGCACTTGATACCTTCCTCGCTTCACGGTCCACCAAGTTCTACTGCGATGGAATCCATGGCCTCCCAGAACGTTGGCAAAAGGTCGTCGAGGCTGATGGGGACTATTTTTGATCTTCCAGATACGTCTCACATGGCATATCGATGTTCGAAGGTGGTGGGTGAAGAAGCGACACAACTTTCTTGGTTACCTTATGTAAATAATATTTGAAGCCGTGGTAAGCAAAATAAATGAATGCCTCATAAAACTACTGTCGAAATACTTTTATATAGGCAGTAATTTGTTTGGCTTGCCTCGACGGGATGATATCAAATATATATGGGACAACTTCAAAGCAATTTTATAGGTAACTAGCTGAACCTGCGCTCTTTACACAGCTCATCATTCACATATGAGCTTGAATCTCCTTGTCCTCACAACACCTGTACCTGTCCCTTTACACGCACAAGTGAAAGATGTCTTGATTTTTAAAACAAAATCGGCAAGGGATACTGCAAAAGGAAGATTTTTCGATTATGTTTTCAATATGTTACTCCGTTTGCAAGATTTGCGACTATTTTCGGTTGGAGTTACACGCGCAATTAATTATAATGTCAGTGATATATGGTGTTCATTGGACAAAACACTGCAAATAGTAGATATTCATCTTAGTCTGGAAAAATGGTTATCCTTCGTTTTTCACTATCATTTGTCCATGAAACAAAAACCTGAGAGATATACAACCCCTGTATACAACTGTGTGCTGTTGAAATGTATAACTCGTAGGATATGATGCTTTTTCTTTTTTAGAATTTCAACACTTCAAGTTTACCCTTGAAAATGTAATAAAGAAATAACGACCATGCTTTTTAAATATTCAATTAGAACTGGACAATCTTAAAAAAAATGGAATTGACCAGTGAAAACGGGACGTTTCTTGCACTTGTGGTTTTCGAGATCTCATTGTCTAAAGGATTGGAGACAAACATATAAACTTTTCTTTGGAGACTATTGCGGCACTTATATAAAAAGATACCGATTCGGGTAGTACGTTTTGTGGTGTTATCTCATGTAGATCAGATATCGAAGCATACTCGTGAATTTCCAGTAAACGAATATAACAAATTTTATTAATTAATTTGGAAAACAAATTAATTTCAAACGAAACAAAACAATAAGTCTATAGTTCAATTTCGAAAATTTTGACTTGACTATCCATGAGTTTCTATTAGTTTAGCCAATCAAGAAAAAGGAGCATGTAAAATTAAATGAACTACTTACCCAATTTTGTTGCTGCCTCAACGCCCATATTACAACCAGTTGAGAATGTTCCAAGAATATTGCCAGAACGAACTTAAAAAGAATGGAGAGATGGATTGGGAAAGATAACTGTCATTGTTCCTAGATGTAAAAGTATATCTTTTTATCCGCACCTTCTTCTCTTTCTCGCAAAATTTAGTAAAATATCACCTCTCTATAACTTACAGTTCTCGAGATATGGCTGCTTAAATATCTAGAAATTCGAACTTTTTTGGCCAATATCTGGGGAACGGTGGCAAGTTGGCCAGTAGACAGTTGGACAGTGGCCACCTTTTATTATTTGGTACCAAAATATTTACCATCCTTTTAGATATTGATCAACAGCAATATGATTTCTCTATGACTTACGGTTCCCGAGCTATGGCTTCTTAAATATCTGGAAATCAGCCATTTTTGTCAATATCTCGGGACGGTAAGAGTGACGTGAAAAATTTAATAACTTTTTCTGATAGTTTTTGGTTTTCTATCGAGTGCAGGGATCAAAATTTAAAGAAATCGCAAATAGCAGACAGATGGACTGATAGACACACACACACATGGAGGATTCAGTAACGAACTTTTTAAGTTCGTTGGTAGGAATTGAAAGAATACATACCAAAGGTCAATTCTTTCCCACAAACACTTACATTATTTCTAAATCCGAATTCGTGTGTTCTCTATACACTTCACGAATTAAAATTAATGTGTAACACTCTAATTCAACACTCAATACTGTATTGTAAAATTAACTTCACTACTTTGACAAAATAATACTTTTCCCCCACATGCCCCTTTTTATAATTTACTACCTAATTCACTAAAACGTAGTAACTCCCTTACCTCTGAACCCTGCTCCCGCCAAGTGAACTTTGTGGTGGACAAACACCGTGTGCGTGGGTTTTCTCGGGGTTCTCCCGTTTCCTCCCACTTTCTTCATTCCACCATTTCATTCATTACTCATTATCACCGTCTCCTTTAGCCTAACCGGCATAACCGTGGGACGTAAAACTCAAAATTTCATTTCATTTTTTCCCTTACCTCTGTCATTTGAATGACGAAAGAAAAGTCGGTGCATAGCTACCGTAGTTCATGGATGGTGCCACTTCCCAAGCACCAATCATCTGACAGGAGTTGTCTCCTATATGCCTATAGCAATAGCTGTTACCATTGCTGTAAGTTTAAGCTTCTGAAATTATTTTCTTTTATCTCTTGAATAAATAAATTCTACCACACAACAAGACAAAGATATAAGCCTAACATTTTAATATACAGATAGTAATTATTATTATTTTTGTTTTTCCCTCTTGCTCTTAAGAGTCTTATTATTATCTTCTGCTTTTCGGAGTTTTTATTATTTTCTGTTTTTTAGTTTTTCTTTAAAGTTGCTCATATTTTCATTTTAAATTTTTATTAATGAGAAGAATAATAATGATGAAGAAAAATAAGCATAGTTTAACGGGATCTGAAATAGTATTTTTAAACGGCATATATTTTATTGTTATAACCTGTCTATGATTACTGTTGATACCAATGCGGTAAAGGCGGTGGACGGTGCCTTACAGCGCTCTTCTCGGGCACTAGAGTCCTGGTCCAAATGGGCTTTGTGGAATAACACCGCGTGCATAAGTTTTTTCTGGGATGTTCCGCTTCTTCACATTTTCTTGATTTGAGTATTATCATGCACTAGCGTCAATTATCCGCTTCGCTGGGTTAAAACAAAACAAAACAAAAAAAAAAAATAGTAATATGTTCTCTTAGTCATTCACTTATTACTACTATTACTGAAGCGGTCTTTAATATCGGTCATTTTCGATCATATATATAATAAGGTAACTCTGTTATTATCAGAGTTACAACAAAATGTAAGAGGGGAAACTGTCTCCAAATATGATGTTTTCAGTCTATAGTGAAATATTTTTTTTTTTTTTAATCGAACGAACCCCTTGGACAGTATATTCGTTATGCACCCAATGCTAAATAAAAATTCAACGTTGCCATATACCCGGATCCACAACATAATCTGAATGGGGCCATGTTTGAAATGAGGGTTGGCCATTGGCATGTTAGCGTAGAAGACAGTAACTTCATTATATTGTGGGTCCAGTTAAATGGCAACGATACAGTTTCATGTAGCATTGTGCGCATAAAAGTTTACAGCCCAAAAGGCTCGTCCGATTAAAAAATAAAAATCTTCACTTTAGATTGAGAACATCATATTTGGAGACGGTGTCCCCTCTTACATTTTGTTGTAACTCTGATAATAACAGAGTTACCCTATGCCAGTGGACTTCTGAGACATCCTTTCTCACTCTCTCTCTCTATCTATCTCTCTCTCTCTCTCTCTCTCTCTATACATATATATATACCCTCCCTTAAGTTACATGGCTCAATTTGGATTTAAACGGCATCTGAAGTTTCACTGTTCATCTCAAAGACCCCAAAAACTATCAATTCAACACTAATATCGGTCATTTTCGAACATTTTTATACATCTTCCCCTTCCCTAAGTTGGACCTTCCCAAGCGTCAAAGTAAAATAATAATAATAATAATAATAATAATAATAATAATAATAATAATAATAATAATAATAATAATAATAATAATAATAATAATAATAATAAAACATTCCAGACCCGAACCTCATTTATACTGAAAATTTGATCGAGATCGGTTTCGTGGTTCAAGAGTTATTACGTCACAAACACAGTCACTTTTATTTTTATTTATCTCCTACTATATCAGCATCTCCCTTAAGATAGGTGGAGATCGTGGGACGTTAAACTTCAGAAATGTGGTAAACTACCCATTTTATATATTAAATAATGAAAATTGGGGTAAAGAACAATTATTATTTTGTCATTGCATTGGAAATCACGTTAAGAGGAAGATTCGAATTAGCTAAGCTACAACACTCCGCATAGTCAATTATACTACCGCAAAAAAACGTTGGTCATTGCCATGTTTTTAATTGATAGTTGACAATTTCCAATCGTGGTAATATTTAAAACGGACGGTAATCAGGTATAAGATTATTGCTTTATTATGTAGATATTTTCTATTTCCATTGTACTACATGTTTGTTTGATATGAATTTCTTTGTTTATTAGAACAGAATAAAAATATGACCCGAAATCACAGACATTTTATAATTCTCATGTAATGTTAGTGCACATTCTGGTTTATAATTTGCTTGACGAACGAGAAGCAGACATGTAGTAACAAAATGAAACGAAGGTGCTGTAAAACATTTGTTAGTTTTCGTTCCTGTGTCACACTAGATTGTGGATGTGTAAATTGTTTCCGACAATAAATACAAATTACTATACTAGATATATATATGCATCCGTCTAGTTATTGCGTGCAAATTTTCTGGCTTCGCAGTGGTGAAAGAAGTAGAGATAGGTTTCAGTATGTATGCATGTATGTGTTGCATTTGTGTACCGGAGTCTGAATTCATTAAAATAGCCATATATCAAATATGTCAAACATTTCTGATTTCTGCGAGCGAGCAATCTTCAATTACTGTATTCCATTTAGTGGATCGTCATAATATTAATTTTCTGTTGACCTAGTGCTTGTTCCAGCGCTGTCATCATATTGGTTCTATCGCTGTTTTATTGCTCAACATTTAGTCATTTTTAGATTGCTACATTCAGTGTTATATATTGACCCGTACACAATACTTGACAATGGCTAACCACAAATCACAGAACTTCAAAGTAAGGTAGTAAAGTTGTTAGTGAATGCTTTTAACAGTATAACTTTGTTCTAGTACCCGTGTTTAATGAAAACTTAATAAATAGCTATTACTCCGTTGTCATTGCTATTATTGCATTCCTAAATAAATGTTAATTCATTTTCATTATTGAATTAATATGATACAATATGTTGTGGAAAATCTCTGATCAAGGCACTGTAACAAGAAACTTCTGTCGGGGGAGAGACTCACTATCATATTTTCATGAAACTCAGAACGGTCGTGTACATATATAGTGATTACATGATGAACGTTAATACAAATATATACTAGATACTGTATGCAAATGTACGAATAGTTTATTATACAGGGTAGCCCCGGAATTTCGTTGCAGCTCTTTATTGCCACAATATAAGTACACATTTACCTATTCGCCCTCAAAGTAGGCATCTTCGGAACAGAAACACTTGGTCAACTGCTCTTGCCATGTTGGAAACACAGACGAAAGTCCTTTTTTGCTATCTTCTGAAGTTGAGCCGTTATGTTGGTTTCGATCGTTTTCTACGGTGGCGAAACCGGTACCTCTGAGGCCAATTATTCTTTAAAGCATTGCCATCGTAAACTGTTGCAGGGTTGCCAGCTTTCCCCAAGAAAAAAATACATGTTTCAGAATCCTGCGGTACTCACGAAACATTTTTTTTTTTTATAGCGGGAGTTTGGCTAGAGGCATATAATTTCAAGTACTCACCAACTGCCTCTATAAAAATCGTTATAAAAAGTACCACAGAATTCTGAAACTTGGACATATGGATAGGACACCTACTAGTTCGTAAGTGAAGTTTTGACCCGACTACGGTAAGTCCCATAGTTTTGGAGCTATGTACCTTTAAAGTTCATTTTTTCGTGTCTTCGGCTGCCTATAACTCCGAAAGGAAGCATTTGTGCACCCAGGATGGCCTATAATTTTAATCTTATCTTGGTGTCAGGAATCACCTCCCAAACGTTGTCGGTGTTGTTTAGAAACACCCTGTATATATGTAATGGTATGCGTGTCATTGGCAAGAAAAGTCAAGCAACAATAAGTATGGTAGTTAGTGGTACATCTTTCTCAAAATACATAGATAAATGACAATTATTTCAGCAAAAGTAATCATCATTATCGTTGGTATTTTGCCATTATTGTTGAGATACTTGCCGCAATTGAGAAGCTTCCATGCTCTACGGTCTTCCGCTATCCTCTTCGTCTTTACGTATGATTCTTTTGTTTTCTATTGTGCATAAATAGTAGTCTTCTTCGTCCCGTCCCTCTCTTTCCTACCACCATACTCTCTCACACATACCTCATGATATATCTGGGCCGCGGTGGCTCAGTGGTAGAGCGTTCACCTCTGGTGCTTGGGGTCCCGGGTTCGATCCCAGCCCCCCCCAAGTGAACTTTGTGGTGGACAAACACCGTATACGTGGGTTTTCTCAGGGTTCTCCCGTTTCCTCCCACTTTCTTCATTCCACCATTTCATTCATTACTCACCATCACCGTCTCCTTTAGCCTAACCGGCATAACCGTGGGACGTAAAACTAAAAGATTTCATTTCATTTCATTTTTCCCTCATGATATAATTCCCTTTTAGCCAATGTCAAAAACAATTTCTTTTCCTCTACTTAATAACATATAAAATTGTTCTTTTCTCGCCCACCATTTCAAACGCTCTGTCATTCGTTTCCCGCTCTACCCAGCTAATTCTCTCCATTTTTCTCCACACCCACATTTCGAAACCTTTCAGTCGTTTTTCATTATTTTTCGTTATGTCGTAACTGTTCATTATTTTTTTTTGGAGACAAACGGTATAGTTTTAGCCTCACATAACTTTAATTTTATTTTTCGATCCTCTCGAAAAATATACATGAGAATGTACCCTCAGGTGTGTAATTTTGCTCAGCTCAATAAAATCTACCGCCTGATACATATAGTTATCAAATTAATGGAAGCACCTGGAGTTGGAAACATTTCAGATGCCTGGGTTGGCAATACTTCGGACATTTTGGCAGTAATTTAGTTAAACAGAAATTAAAATTAAAATGAAGCGCTTCACGACACAACAGTGTTTTCATAGTGAAAACTTATTACAAATGTAGTGAGCGCTCCATTTCTACACGTGGAGAAAACAGATGACGTTCATGTGCTATTCTTGCTCCGTGACTACTAACTACAAAAACAACAAATGAAAATCGTGTAACGTTCAGTGGTGCCAACTTACTAAAACACAAATGACGGGCATTTCCAAAGTTGCGTTCTTTATGATACACCCTTATATCCACAGAGTAGAGTATGCATATAACATCCTAATTCTAAACAGCATACATCTCAGTTTGTGTGTTACCCTAATCCAATCCTAATAACGTACAGAGTAGTAGGTATGACACTACTTGCTCTATAGCTTGCCTGTCTGATGCTAATAGAAGTCACTACCTGGGCTATAGCATAACGAAGTCCTTGAGTAAGTGCACGAGCTCCCTAGTGGATAAGCGGTTAGATTACGCACTTTTGGAATGGGAGCTCCAGGTTCCATTTCCTTACTTCAGGAGATCACATAGTTCTGACCCACGTTAAGCTGTAGGTCCACGTTTCATATTGAATTTCTGCTTAAAAGGACGCTAAACTCAAAAACAACACAATCAATTTAATAAGCATATGTAGTTTGGAGTGATCTTTTAATTAACAATTTGGTTTTTTTAATTAACCAAGGTTTTAGCGTATAATGCAGCTCAGGCCAATAGTTTGGATAGAACTGCTACTATCTAACTAACTAACTAACTAACTAACTAACTCTATGGCCTATGGAACACGGAGGTTCAATGCCGCGTTCACAAAAGCTCTCCACTGACTTCTATTCTTAGCTAACTGCATCCAGTTTCTATTTTGTATTCCAATCTCTGCGAGATCCATCTTAATATTGTCCTCCCATCTGCGCCTAGGTCTTCCTAATGGTCGTTTTCCGATTGGTCTTCCAGTCAAGACTTTGAAAGCGTTTCTACTTTCTTCCATTCTAGCTACATGACCCGCCCACCTAAGCCTCCTAGACTTCACGACCCTAACAATGTTGGGTAAACCATATAAATTATGTAGTTCCTCGTTATGAAGTTTCCGCCATTCCCCATTCCCGTTTCTCTTGGGTCCGAATATTCGTCTCAGGATCTTGTTCTCAAATACTTTCAGTCTATGTTCTTCCCTCAGAGTGTTCTTAAATTCCTATCAATGTATGTTTATTTTTCTACTTATTTTTAAATTGTTTGGTCTCAGTGACGTCATTTACGGAGGGCCAATTGCACCTTTCCGCTGTTTGGGAAACAAATGCTGTTTTAACAAAATGTACTAAAATACTATTAAAAACACGAAACTTGTATGCGGGTGGACAATCTTGCTCTCTCCTGGCAAAATCTGAAATAATGCTACTGCCTAATCCCCAAATGTAGTTCTCATTTTGTACTGACCGTCAGGGTCATCACTGAGACATCACTTATATTAAATTTTTTTTTATGTAAGGATTTTATTAATTTATTTTTTTTTCGTGGTTTAAGACAGATGAGCAGGCACACATCCAGATATTTTTGTTCGGAGGGGTCCTAGGTTGGGGTTGGGTCCAATACTAGAATATACTACATTTATGTAGTATTGAATCAGAGTTATTCTACACGCGAAAAGTGATTAGAGTGCAATGAGTTTTTCGCTTAAGTTTCCTATTTCACGTTATGAAAATGTTCGAGATAGGAACACTTTCTCGCAGTGGGGCGAGAGTTTCCAAACAATGGGCTCGGTGTTAAAAATAAATATCATTTGACTGAAATAATGATGCTACGGCTGAGAATATTGAGGCTGTGAGGCAATCTGTTTTACAATCCTCAAAACGTTTTGCAAGGAAGCATGCTGCAGCTCTTGGGCTTCCTAGGGATAGTGTTAAAAGAATTTTGGAAGATGACCTGCACTTCTACCCTCATTACAACCTATTTTCAATATTATTTTGTATTTTTGAATAAAAATCTAACTGGAATATTTTTCATTTTATTAGCCTTTAAAATGTTGGAGGTATTAGTGGGTCTCTCTATTAGAAAATAATCATAGATGTATTATTAAGTTAAAACTTCAGATATTTATGTTCAGAATGGCATTTTTCCCGTAATATGCATACCGTAGCTTATAGTTTCACTCTAGGTGTGTGAATGAGTGAGTGTGTGTTTGTTTTGTACTACTTTATTTCTCAGTAAATATTCTGACGAATCTAAATTACATTTGGTGAGGAAGTAACCTATCATCTAAGGTAGGCGATAGGTTACTATATTTGGTAGCCGAAGTCGGTCATGAACAGGCTTGGCTTAGCTCGGGTCAGGTTGAATGTGGTACTTTATACCTCGGTAACTATTGCCCACATCTGAACTTAATTTCGTAGACAAATGGCCCATCGACTAAGGAATAAAAAGATTACTATGTTTGATGGCCATGGCGAGCCAGGACAAAAATTGGTTGGTCAAGTAGCCCGGCAATAGAGGCTGTGTGCCACAGCTTTGCACGCTGGGAGCTCGGTTCGGTTCGCAAACTGTGTTCCGCTTGTTATGAATTACTTTAAAAAAATAGCTTACATACTTATTTCTTTGTAGCTATACATGAAACAGGTACTTAGCATGATCATGTTCATGAGGTAGCTATAAGTATCTGTGTTTGTAGGAAATTTCAATATTACACATTACATAGTGTTTCCATTTTATCTTTTTCAGACGATATAACTTAGTTTCTTCTCTATGCTGGCGGGCAGTCTGAACGTATTACGTTTTTAATATTCTTTCTTTTCTAAACCACTTTGTTTCTACACTGTCTCTTATGTTCACAACATTATGATGGTGCTTTCTACATTGTGCTTCTAATTAGTAGAAGTGTCCGTCCTTCTCCTGAGAAGAATAGTATTTTTCCAAAATCTTTGAAAGTAAAGATGTGCCTGAAATGTATGAATGTATTTAGTTCTATATAATCTAAGTACTAAAGGGTAAAATAAATAAAGAAATTAAATCATTTTTGCATGTAATTATTAAGAGGTAATTTAATCACTGTTGTAAACTTGCATGTTTTTTTTTCATATTTGAGAAATTGCTTGACATACTAAATTCGTGCAAAAATAATTTTGAATTTTATGTATACGGAATATACATGAACGATAAGGTGTGATACTTAACGTCAGTACTTTTCTAAGAGAGCTCTTTAACAACATTTTGAGTTTTAAATATCCTTATCTAATATTGTTTCTAATGGTAAATGTCAAATTATATCTGAAAATGCAGATTGGTTTAGAATACATTTTAAGCCCAGTGAAGTGGAATACTTTGATCAGAAATTCAAATAGAAGGATGGACGCATAAAAGATTCATAAACATGTTTATGTGTGAACAAACGCGCAGAATTTTGACTGGAAAAGTTTGAAATATGTATGCGAAGAAACATTAAGAAAATCAGGTTTGTGCAAAGAAAGAAAAAAAGAGGAAATATTAGGAAAATAATGGAAGGCATATCTACACTGTGCAGTTGAAGAAAAGAGAATATAGTTGCAGGATATTTCTTGAGGAGAAAGGTTGTATTATCTATGCAACGGGCATGAATGCATATAATAATATTATAAGCAAAGAAAAGCCTGATGGTGCAAAAAAATACTCAGGATGATGTCTGAATATATGCGTTTAAGGAATCAATAAATACTCAGTTCCCATATACAAAATACACACATATGAATATAAATCCACTAAAACTTGATCAAGAACTTAAGAAAGCGATCGCCGATAGTTATGCAGCCCAATTGATCTTTTTACATGGCGGGTTGCATAACAACTATTGCATCTTAAAAGATTTGTGTTATATTCGTCAGGTTCTGTTGTCTCGGCATTTTTCTTTCTACGTGTATTATGCAACTTTGTTCACATGCTCTATAATGATTAAGGTACGATATTATAATTGACTTATCTAAACTAGAGTGAAGTCTATAATGATACTGTGTGGAGTTCCGTACGTCAAATCCATTTGACAATATAATATGTGTTACTAGGTACTCCCAAATTAGTCATTTTGTCTCTGCCCATATTTACTTTATACTGTTGAATTAATACGTAGAAAATATTTCAAATTCGTAAGGTCCTTTATCGTAGCACTAGATATATTTTATACAAATACAGGATGTCCGAATAAATTTTAAGATATTTGCGTGTTATTAATATGCATCTTACGTTAGTGACGCTCTTGACTCTTGATCAGAATTTAAGTATTCAATTGCCGATACTTATGCAGCCCAATTGATCTATGCGCATGATGGGTTGCATAACGAATGCTAAATATTTATATTCGTAAAGTGTTTCTTTTGTCAGGTTCTGATATATCGTGCTTATATATGATTATTGAAAAGTAAAATCAAGTCACCTTTCCTTGTTGAAACATCTTACTTCACTCAACTTGAAAATTTGATGCGTCAAAATAAGGGCATGTTGCTAAATATGAAGGGATGCAATCATGTACTTTCATATGGATTCATTTTGAAAGTCTCTGCTTAATTGCAATAGATATCTTTTCGAAAATAGAGAGTTTGGGGAACAAATTAGAGAAGTAAGTTTTGGATTCAAACCTCTACTAAGAGTGATATGAATTTTCAACAATCTACAGCATGACTTTTGTCGGACGATGGGAACCTAAATAGATCAGCACATGTATTAAAAAAAGTACATTAAGTTTCTCAAATAATTCACATCTAGTAACAACTTTATGACACTAGAAGATATAAAACCATTGCCTGTGATAAATGTGGGCATTTCTGCTATAAACATTCTGAGAAATCTCACACAATTTGTCATACGGTAGTCGTTAGAAGAAAGTCTGTACAACTGCATCTTAATGAAAGTGTTAAAATATCTAAGAAATTGACCAATAATGAGCAATTGACATGAACTTCTGTTAAAATAATATTGAGTACCAGAGAAAACACAAAACAATCTGAAAGAAAAGAAACATTCCAAAAAATATGACAAAAATCCATATATTAATTGGTAGAAGCCTCTTATTAGAAGAAACTCTAATAATGTCCGTCTCATCGCAGGTTTGGCAACAGCACGCTGTCCACTCATTGACTGAAGCCAGACGCCAATTCAGTTGCCGCGATGTGCAGTATATATATATATATATATTCTGATTACTTAAACATATAACTAAACTCAAATTCCTAACAGCAGTAATTATTTCTCATGACTTTATAGTTTTCTTCCTATAACCACTTAACTTAAAATTACGAATTATCTCGGGATTTTTATTTTGCCTATAAATTATGATAACGAGAATGACTGTAAATTTAAACAACAAATTCTTACGTTGCTTGCATTTGGCTAATTACATAGGTGTCCGCTAGATTTTGCCAACTTTCATTTCATTAGTTTTAGCTAGTAATTTTCGGTTCAAGCAATTAATTATTCACATAATGACCTTAGTACATGCACATTGTATCAGAAAGTAACTTTACTGCTTCTTTTTCTTCGAAATAATGGTATTTTTTTTTCAAATATTACAAATTTCAGCAATATAAATTGAATGGAAAGCGCAGGGTAAGTACTTATACTGTTCTTCTTTTTACGCTTGCACTTCCGAACGATTGTTCAACTGTGACAGCTGTAAGGTACCAGACGTCAGAACAGCTGTATTTTGAACATCTTCCTGCTCCCCATCAAGGGTGTCTTTCCACGCCATTTCTTCGAGCACTGTAGTCCAGACTGATCAAGCCAAGGGTGTTCAGTGCTACAGATTTGGTAGGGTATTCTACTCCATCTTGACTACTATCCAAAAGGGGAAGTCTGACCTTTATCACACATTACTTCATTATCATATTGTACACCTGGAGCTCTGTGCTGCTTTCATCCCGGGCTTTTGCCCACCGATTTGGCTATTACGATGGCGGACTCTGGCAAGGCATCTGGCTTAAAGAACAGGGGTCGTCATTCTAGTCTCTCACGTGTCATAGCCGGGCCATCCGTTCGTGCCGCAAAGGCAGAACGACGGAAGGATTCTGGGGATACACATCGACGCCAGCGGCGAACCTCACATAAATCTGTAACTTCTATTGTGTCTACTGTCTCTGTTCGCTCTCGGTCACCTCCAGAGAAAGAAAGCTATGCCACCCGCCTCCATCGAAAAAAGCAACATCTGCACTCCGATTCAGACACAGATGAAATGGTCATTGCCGATACTCCAGAAGAAAACTCCAAAAGCACTCCACAGCACTCCAGATTCATTCTATGCTTCTGACCAACTTTGACAGCAAGTTTTCAAATTCCAAATTTGTGGCACTTCAACTTCGAAAGTACTTACCCTGCGCAGCCATATCCGAGATAAAAACGCGGAACTAACATTTCAAGACACCCGCCGTAAGCAGATGCCTCCCCCTAGACACACACCTTTACTTTCAGTTGTCATTAGAGGCGTATATCCTTCATGAACTGATGAAGAATTGCTG
Organism: Thermobia domestica; assembly: GCF_964235325.1. Classification (NCBI taxonomy): domain Eukaryota; kingdom Metazoa; phylum Arthropoda; class Insecta; order Zygentoma; family Lepismatidae; genus Thermobia; species Thermobia domestica. Next base: position 49,824,161 of record NC_137459.1, read on the forward strand.
GAAGAACTAAAATACGAAGGACACACCATCACAAATGTCATTAGGATCAAGAATGATCGAGGCCTTACCTACATGATTCGGGTGTTGACATCACACCAAGCAACTATCGATGATTTGCTAGTGAACGGGGCAGGAATCTATCAACATAAACATAGAGTGGAACCATCACGTTCACCGCCACCGTTGCCCGTGCGCTGCGGAAAATGCCAGGAATATAACACATTCGACTTCCGAATGTCGGAACTCTCACAAATGTGCTTATTGCTCCGGCCCACATTCTACCCGTTCCTGTCCAAATCTTAAGTCTCCTCCGAATTTTCCCACTTGTCATGAGCAACATTCTGCATATAGCTATAAATGCAAGGGCAAACCCGATCCACAACGAGATCATCCTGAACTAGTAGTTCCTCTTCGTACACCATAATAACCTGTCACACATCACCATTCTACAGACTCTCCAATAACTCTTGATCAGCTGCTGACTTTTTTCACTTTGGCAATGCAGAACAACCTCACACTCTTCAGCAAATCATTCACGCAGAAAAGTCCACATTCAATGTTAATTTTACTGCCACCTATTCTGGAAACACCGTACATTTGCATACTTCACTTCCAGAAACTATTTCGCATGGCTCTAGTGTTCCTGTTTCTTAATATTCGTTCATTTCGTCAAAACAAAGTTCTCTTTGAAACGTTGCTAGTTGAGGAACACGTTACAACCTTTCTATTGAATGAAACATTTTTAGCGCCATCTATGATATCTCGTATACCTGGATATACCTTACTGTGTGACGATCAAATCACCTACTCCACGTACCCATGGTGATACGGCTGTTGGCTTTCTCCATAAATTTCCACATCGACGACATGTTTGCCCTGCTCTTCACCTCCCAGAATACGTTCTATTTGGTCTAGGAATTAATTCGTGCGGTTTTTAATAAAAATTGAAGCTTTATTTCAAAAACAAAGTAAATGAATACGTTAACAAAAATATTGTCCATCGCTAGCCACTACTTTCTCCCATCTTTCAGGCAATTTACGGATTCCGTGTCGAAAGAATTCCTCATCTTTTGACGCAATCTAATCAAAGATCCATTTTTCGATATTTTCTGAAGAAGTGAACCGCTGTCCAATCAAATCGTTATTCATGCAATCGATCAAGTAGTAGTCAGACGGAGCAGTGTCTGGTGAATATGGCGGGTGGAGTAACACTTTCCATCCGACATTTTCCAAATAGGTTTTGACCGGTTTTGCGACATGTGGTCGAGCGTTATCATCTTGATAAATAAGTTTATTATGCCTGTTATTCCATTCTGGTCGTTTTCAGGCCAGAGCTTGCTTCAAACGCATTAATTGTTGTCGATAGCGGTGTCCATTAATAGTTTCACCAAGTTTCAGAAGTTCATAGTACACCACACGTTTCAAATCCCACCATATATACAGCATAACCTTTGCACAATGAATATCTCGTTTCGGTTGTGAAGGACCTGGTTCACCTTGTTTCACCCAGGCCTTTTTTCGTTTAGGATTCTCGTAATGAATCCACTTCTCATCACCAGTTACAATTCGATGCAAAAATCCCTTCCTTTTCTGTCTTTGAAGCAGCAATTCGCAAACGGTTTTTCTTCTTTCAACGTCTTTCTTTTCAATTCATGTGAAACCCAATAAGACATCTTTTGAATCATTCCTATGGCTTTGAGACGTTTGGAAACTGTTGTTTGCTCAACTCCAAATGCTTCTGCAAGTTCGTCCTGCGTTTGACACGAATCCTGATCAAGCAATGCTCTCAATTCTTCATCTTCAAATTCTTTTGGCTGTCCAAATTGCTTTTGGTCTTCCAAGCTGAAATCACCCCTTTAAACCGTGCAAACCAATTCTGACACGTTCGCTCAGCTAGAGCATGGTCACCAAACACTTCCACTAAAATATGATGACTTGCGGTAGCACTTTTCTTCATGTTAAAGCAATGAAGAATAACTCCCCGCAAAAACACTTTATCAGGCACAAAATGCGCCATTTTCAATTGAAGAAAAAATGCTGTTGTTTCCGCTTCAAGCAACTGACATATACTAAACAAGATGCTCAATGACAGTAGTTTTCAACGCATGTTTGGATCAACGAAACTATGGGACAATAAGCTAGTTACGCCATCTTTTGTAAAACCGCACGAATTAATTCCTAGACCAAATATCTTCACTCTATTTTCGAAACATCACCATCACTGTCGCAACCATTTACATTCACCCTGGTCATCCATTACCAACCGCATTTGTTCAATTTATATCCAAATCATTCAATCACTATATCATTATGGCAGATTTTAATATGCATAACCGGTCCGAACAAGAAAAAAACTAACTTCAAAAATTTTCTTACTACTCACACGACTGGTATCATACAGGATCTACCAAACCCTACACGACCCATTTTAAATGCAACGCTGGACAGTCATTTTATCCTCAACTCTAGTTTCACATAGTTTTGTCGAAGTTTTAGATTCACTTGGTAGTGATCATGTGCCAGTGAAACTTGCCATTAACACTCATAGCTCTAACACAACCTAAGCGCAACCAATTCTCTCCACCAGCCTTCGTTTTGATAAAGCAAACTGGAATAACTACAGATCACATCCTTCTACCATCACAGGCCACCTCACAGAACCTACAACGGAAGACGAGCTTTACATTGCAATAGATACTATAACTATCGCAATCCAACAAGCTGGTACACGTTTCATACCTACAAGTACGTCCCGATCATATCAGTCTACTTTGCCGCCAAACTACCTTACCATGATAACACGTTCTCGACAGCTATATCACGAATATACTCACACTCATAATCCAAATGCCCTTCGCCATTATAAACAGTTCCAATGCACAGTTCGCAATTATATTCGTGCTTATAAACTCAGATGTTGGATTAAAACATGTAACAAACTCTCCGATACTAATCATCCTTCACTTGGTGGAAACGATTGAATGCTCTATGTGGCAAATAAACAAGGACTCCCTATCCTATTTTAGTTGATAACTCACCAGCATAAGGCAACGTAGACAAAGCAAATGCTTTTGCAAACAATCTCCAACGCATCTTCACACCTCTACTCTTCACATCCAGCCAAAAAATTAATGTGAATTCTTACGTTTTACAACCCAATCGCCGACATTCCCATCTACCTGACACACCGTTAACTTCACCCATCACAGTCGATGAACTCAGAGCTGTTGTCAACCGAAAACGTAATTCCGCCCCAGGTTTTGATAAGGTTACTTACCGTCATATCAAAGAAAGCCCTTTATCATTGTTGACTTTTCTAGCAACTATTCACACCTTCATTCTCCACACTGGATATTTCCCAACACCATGGAAAACTTCGAAAACCTTATGTTTCCTAAACCGAACAAACCGTTAGCTGATGTTTCACCATATCGTCCAATTTAGCTTACCTCTACCTTTAGCAAAATCCTCGAACGAATACTAGTCAAACGACCCCATGCATACCTTGCTCATCATCACATTCTTCCTCTATATCAAGCCGGATTCAGACCTGCTTTCTCTATCAACGACCAACTTCTTCGACTTATGAATCTGAACACCACACATTATTATAGCGTCAAACCCTCTTGTCTGGTACTATTCGATTTAGAAAAAGCATTTGACAAGGTCTGGCATCTAGCTCTCATTCGCAAACTTATTCGCCTTCATATTCCAATCCCTTATATCAGATTTATTTTCTACTTTCTGACTGGCCGTCTTGCATACGTTTCTATAAACGATCACCTATCACATCTAATCTTTATACTTTCAGGTGTCCCTCAAGGTTCTGCATTATCCCCTCTTTTATAGCTCTTGTTTGTTACGGATATGCATCAACTTCCAGACAAACTGCAAATGTTTCAGTACGCTGATGGCACTGCTTTCCTTGCCATTTGTAATACAGTCCAGGAAATCAACACACTTTTATAAACAGCCATAGATAATTTCTATCGGTGGTGCAAAAATGACATTTATTAATTAACGCTTCTAAAACTCAGGTCATCGTCTTCCTACCGCCGAAAAAGTTAACCAAAGTACGTCGTAATCCCAACCGTTTAACGCTTCAGGTTGACGACGTTCCAATACAAGCCAGTAAGACAGCAATATACCTAGGTGTAACATTCGATCGGCATCTTACGTGGAAGAAACACCTTACTACAATTACTAGTAAAGCCTACGATCGCCTAAATCTTCTGAAGCGTTTAACTGGAACAACCTGGGGCTTAAAACCTGCCACTGTATTCAATACTTACAAAGCCTTCCTGGGTCCGACCCTTACACATGGCCATACAGCCTGCATATTTGCTCCAGACAGTTTTTTTTTTTTTTTTTACCAGAAACTACTCATACCTGAAAGACATGCCTTCCGAATTGCTTATAGGATTAAATTACCCAGTCCTACACAACACCTTTACAGTTTGATTACATTTCTTACCTTACAGTACCACATCGAGAAACTCAGGGTAAATTATATCACTAGACGTTATCAAGATCATCACCCTCTTTTGTTGGATACGATACATTATTTAGCAGTTCACCCCACACCTTCTCGTTTTATGCACACACCCCTGTCACTATTATTCACACTGTACTGCTACACACTTCCACCGAATCATCCTGATATTCATCTACTTGACGATTTTCATACTCACCTTTATCATCCTCTCATCTCCCCATCTTATAGTGCACAGTGACACTCCATTTTAACTAACATGGGCTTCCCTCTGTCTCCATTATAGCCTAGAGCAGCCCCTAGGCAAGAAGATGGTTTCATTTGTGTTCTTACATAGCCTGCGTGTTGTGGCGTGATTTGCACCTCATCTCATTCCTCATCTCCATAGTCACAAGACTTATTCCTATAGCCAAACCTTTATTCATATATAAACATATACCCCCTAGGATTATTTTCACTTTCGTTTCATCGAACACCCTTCCTTGAAAATATGAATAATACTTTGTTTCTTTCTCAATATGTATGTTGTGTGATTTTCTGATTATGTGTATCTATTACAGCATCTAGCATCTATTATATTTATTTTTGTTTGTTTCTTTGTTTTCTTTTCCTATTCCATCCAATATGTTAAGGCCGCAAATGGGCTTAAGTCCTTTGTTCTTTTTGTTGACATGTTTAAATAAAGATTTTCTACTTTTATACCATCTCTTAGACCAACCATTATCATTGATCCAATAATTGTTCCGCATTCCCTTACCTAAAAGAGGGCGTAACCCTCTAACAGGGTGCTAGCCTTAGGCTAGCTTCTAAACAAATTAAAAAAAAATAAAAAAAATCACGCTTTCTACAGAACATTGATAGTAGCAATTGGGTATTACAACCTTCCATACAGAAATAAATATTTAAACACTGTTGTTCCTAAAAATATATGGAGATTTTCTAATGCAATTCTGACATTTAATTTCATATTGTATTGTAAAATATTTTAAAATAAATTGACATGCATTATAATATATATTTCCTTGGTTTTTGCACAATATTCTAGTATAATTTGGTAATACCTATTGTAGAACGTACATTTTCGTGATTTTATTATTATTATTATTATTATTATTATTATTATTATTATTATTATTATTATTAATAATAATAATAATAATAATATTGTGGGGAGTTTCATCCAAAATTTTCATCAGCCTAAATTTCAATAACTTGAACACACTGTATACAACATGTTGTAAACATTCGTTTTATCTTTACTTACACCAGTAAGTCTCAAAAAGTAACACCAACAATAAAATACCTTTATTTATATTGTCAACCTGGATTGTTATTTTTTTAAAAACTTAAGTGCAATGTAGTTTTAATTTTGGTAGAGCGAATTTGAGCGAACCCAGCCTAAGGTGACATTAGCCTAAGGTACATTTTAAATTACCTTATTTTGTTAATGCTTTTAAGAACGTACCTGTAATGTGCTTAGAACATAGAGCTTGTTTTTTTTACCACTGTTTTGAGACGGCAAAACAGAATTGTAAAGTTAAATAAAAGAGATTTATTATTATAAGAGATGACATGTATTTTTTTTTAAAAAAAATAGTGTAAAGTGTGTGCTTGTGTAGCGAAATATAAGTTACGTAAATTTAGGTGGGTGATCAATTTTTAATGTTTAACTAGGAAAGGTTAACTGTTTTATACCTGCAACTTGATGACTTTTGACCTTTAATTTACGAAAGATTTACTTTGCGTAATGCTGCAGTTTTTGGAGTATTTTAGCACCAAATGCAGTTTACTGATTGTCGATGACACGATTATTAAGTTATTTCTGGAGTTCCAACATTTTGCTAATTGTTTGACAATAACTGTTATTGCTGTTCAGTCTTTTGACTGTTGCCTGATTACGAACTCCTTTACTCCTCACTTCTCACTGATTTTTGACCAAAAAACTGGATTATTTATACATAGCAAGTCCAGAAAGTAAGTTCGGTTTCAATTTATCTCCGCTGCAGCGCTGCGATCGTAGTTCCGCACATGCGCGGTAGACGCCCTGTATCAAGGAGAAGAAACGTGTACCATTTGGAGATCGCCGTCAGTCACGCACGCTTTGTTGTGCTTGTTTACAATGTCGGTGTTGATTGAAAATCCCGCCGCTTGTGAAATCAGAGCGGTGAATCGTTTTCTGAATGCGAGGAAAGTGAAACCAAGTGAAATTTATCGGCAAATTTGCGATGTTTACGGACAAAATGCGATGAATGATTGAATGGTGAGAAGATGGGTCCGACAATTCAATGAAGGACGTAGTGACGTGCACGATGAAGTACGAAGTGGGCGTCTATCTTTGGTTACAGAAGAACTGGTTCACGCGATTGATGACAAGATCCAGGAAAACCGCAGGGTTACTTTAATCTGTTCTTACATCTCACGTCTTTCCTTGGTGGTCAACACTTCAACAATGACGACGAGCTGAAAAAAAAAAAAAAAAACTGTTTCCAACTGGTTGAAGACACAGGCGGCAAACTTCTATAAAGAAGGTATGCAAAACCTTGTGCCACGCTATGACAAATGCCTGCAAAATTTCGGCAGTTATGCGGAAAAGTAGTTTTAGAGTTTTCTGTATCTGTATACAATTTAATTTTATTACCAAACGGAACTTACTTTCTGGACGTGCCTCGTACAACCAAAGATGAGTGCATTACAGAAGATGGCTGCTAAAATTTGTGTTAAAGCCATACGAAAGATTTCATTTTTATTTGGATTCATTAGATAGTATGTCACCAGAGGGCAGCACTAAATATATACTTTTATTAGGCGGAGTAACTTCGGGTGATTTCTGAAATTTCAATGATATCATACTATAGTACTCGCGCCGAGTCGTGAAGCTTGGGCACTAAACCAAACATATAAATAATTTGCTTGAGCTCCAACACATCGGAAAACTTCGGTACAATTCGTGGAGTCGCTTCCCGAGCGCACACTTGGGGAAACGTCGAACAGCTGAAATTCACCAACAATGTTGCCAAACTTTGAAGACATAGTAAACGAGTATATATAGAAAAGGCATTTAAAAATTACCAATAATAACACTGCACAGCAATAACTACTGTAACAACTATTCTAAAATGGTAACAATAACACAAATAGTAACAACGGAAATATAACGCAACAAAAAAAGAATTAACAAAACGGAACTTGACGCCAATCCGACAACACTGTACTCTCGGGGAGATGTTCTCCGTGTAGCACGAGAAAAGACACTGACAAAATTTGATGAGTGGGGGTTGACGACTGGAACACACCCTCGCGTTCTATTGGGTGGTGAAATCGGTAGATCTAGGTTAAGCTTCACGACTTGGCGCGAGTACTATAAATACATTATTTAAATTTTGCAATTGTGATTAGTTTTTTATTAAAATTATACTATTAGATACATTTAACACGTAATATTGGATGCATATTTTAAGTTAATTAGTGGAATAGTTTGAATAAAAGCTTGTTTCCTTATTGTAGGCTATTTTTAATTAACTGTTTACTTTAAATCTTATTCAATGAAACTAATATAATAATTCGGTAGGCAAACGACAGCTACTAATATAGACTTTTTAAGAAAGTATGTTTTTTCTAATAATTCTTACACAGTAGACTTTGTTGTAAGAATCAGCAACAGGTTCTTTAAACACTATGAGTGTAAGTAACATTACTATGTATTTGTGGTTTTATTGAGTTTGCTTGGAAAAGAGGTTTTCTATTTGAAATACTACCGAGCAATGGGGACGGAGCTAGCAATAGTAATTGTAAGGAACGATTATTACAAAGATTTAAGGGCTTCAAAGTCGAAGCGTCGGGGATGTTATCTACGGTTAACTGCCATTTCAAAGAAGCTTTTTGTAAACATACAGGATATTATAGTGTGAGCTCTGGGAAGTTGATATTATAACCGTGGGCGCACAAAAGGGAGGGCAGGGTGGAGCTCGAGCCACCTGGCTCACGAAAATGTATTAAATTTCTTAAGATTTTCTTATTACAAATAAAAAAAATACCAAACGTAATATAGATACAGCAGCGTATAAATACAGTGTCCAGATATGTGCCATAAAAGCTACAGTGCAAGAAACACAATCCAACCTGGGAAAAATGGCCACTAAAATGCATGATGTCTAACAGAGTCATGGAAGGGCGAAGCTGGTAGGAACACAATCGTATTAGAAAAAGCTCACCCTGATTTTCGGAACTCAAAATAATCGCAATTTTACGGTCATATCGTTGTAACTTGAGAAGCAATTATCTGAAGTTCCGAAAATCGGATTGCAGTTTTTTTTGCACCGTTGTATTCTCACCAAGATCTATAATGATTTTGAAAAACATTGCCACAAAGTTTCACCCCAACCAGAAGTTAGGCCAAATTAGATGCCAATAACTCTGAAACTAATGTTCTGCATTCCATAATATTTTATAGTGTGCTTGAAGGATAATAAATGTATCAATCGTTACGACCATGGTCAAGGGGGGAGGGGCTTATGGATCGTAATTTAGTAAAATTTCTTCATTTCACTAAAACTACACCGAAATTTGAGGCTAATAACTCAGGAACCAATGATGAGTATACCATATGATTTGGTTTGTGTACTGAGCTTATAAAGTTGTATCACTATTCCTTTTTCTTTGTTAAGATCGTATTAGATACATTGTGTACGGTATGTATTCTCCTGATATAATATGCTGTAACAGGGTGTAACACAAATGTACGGCAAGATTTCAAGGATGGATTTCTTATGGGTAGACAAGCAAAAATGTCCATGTAATCATATGTCGGAAATGCAATGTTACAGAGTTGCGGCCATTGAGCCGCCTGACGGTGTAAAATAGTATTATGTTGGTCGCCCCTCACTGTGATTCAATTTAAACCTCAATATCTCAGCGCATAGTTAAGCTAGGAAGATAATTTAGTAGCTGTGGCATAGAGGATAGAACCATCTAAATTTGCTTCAAGCAACTTACTGAGGGTAGAAGAATACTTAGTATTTTTATATATATGTTTAGGAAATCAATAAATACTCAGTTATAATATAGATAATACACAGAGATGAATATAAATCCACTAAAGCTTTATCAGGAATAAAAGGAAGCGATCATCGATTGTTATGCAGCCCAATATATCCAGGTGTATGGTGGGTTGCATACTAAGTAAGAATGGTGGTCCATTTGTTAAGTTGTTTTGTCTTTGCACTGTAGGAAATGGAAGTTAGACATATGCAAGTGAGAAACAGCATATTGAGGCTAAATGTTGTCAATTCGTAGTTTTTCCTTATGTGGATAAATGTTCAGAAAAACTAAATTGATATAAATTGAACTCCGAATGTTATGCAGCCCAACTGATTTATCAGTATAGTGGGTTGCATCACAGTACTAAGGTGCTAGTAGTAGGTGGCGTTCAATCTGGCAAGAAGTCAACTTCGTGAACTAGAATAAACAAGATAAAATTCTATAGAAGCAATGTATTGAAATGGGTAAGTGAATAACTGTGTAATGGTCATATTGCGGTAATGGTCATATCTCCTCGAATTATGGACAATGACTTAAACACTATAATAGAAATGTGCTCTCTGACAATCTCCTTCAGGTGGACACGTCCATCCGCTTTCATCATAATTCTTCAATATGCGTAATTTTATCCTATGTCGGCGACGAACAAAATCCACCAAGTCGATCATTGTCCTAGATATTTTGAAGCAAAGCGTAAGTCGTGAGTGAGAAAGGGGAGTCGCTAAATTTAAAATTTTAATCTCCAATCGGATAATTTAGGAGAATATAAATAAATAAAATAAATGAATTTTAGAATTTTTGCTTTATATGTATGTTTAGTTATTGGTTAATCAATATCGGACTTTCGAAGAGAAAGATCGAAAGAGAATTTAATGACCGTGTCTATAGCGACAACTCCTAGTCACGACTCTTCTTCAGTTTTATTAGGAAGAGGAAAAGAAAGAGTGAGGAGGAAGAAGAAGGTAGGGGAAACGAAGGAAAAGAGGAAGAGGAAAACGAGAAAGGAAGAAGGAATTACAAATGAAGAATTACTGGATAATGATAAAAAATACGACAAGGAACCTTGAATGGTTATTGAAAAGACGATTCATACTCGAATGTTATTACTTGAAGAGCATTTCTGAAATTATCCTGAAGAAACACATGTTCCCTCATACTACCCTGACCTGGATCCAGGCAACTGTACACTTGGGAGGTGCCCTGCACAGCCCAGGTGACTATAAGTTTTAATTTAATCGTGTGTCAGTTATTTCCAAATGTTAAATAATCTTTATCCAGTATCTGAATACCTATGGTGGAGATCAAACACATTTGAATTAGCGAAGAAAAAAAAATCAAAGTGCTGTATATATTTTCCACAAATAAAAGTTTTTGACATTCCTGAAAAAATCGTTATTAAAGCTCATCCTGTTATTCTGGCCGATTTAGAGTAAATTTAGAGTTAGTTATCTATCATGACTTCTGTCATGCACCAATACATATAGCATATTATTACACACTTATTATAAACACTATCGTCATAAATCAATATTAAATGTTACCACTTAAAAGCCAAATTTGTCATTCATTCACGCACACACTCATACATACAGGACAATGTATTGCTATAGTTGAATCAGTTTAAAACAAACGATATCTAACTACAATTTGTGAACATTTATTACATCTATTGAAAAATTAAACACAAAATGTTATAAACATGCAAATAAGTATACATATAAATGTATCATTCCATATATAATGTTTAACTCAGCAATATAGATACATATATTTGTTCGTAACAGATAGAGTAAAAAAATAATTATTTAAATTTTGGTTAAATAAGATGTAAATCTTTCTACAATATTACAAAAGAAACTTAAAATGGTGGTTAGAATGAGTCTGTATCTCAACTAAAAGGAAAAGAAAGAAAAATCCAACGAGTCCTCGTTCGTACTTTCAGACGATATGTGAAGTTGCACGTATTATCAAAGCACCTTTTTGGTTTCCGTGCATTTAACTTCATTTTATTTAAATGTACACATAGGAGATCATGTTTATAAATTATAAACGACGCATAATCAGTCTGTAGACATATCTGTCTATGCATTTTTCCATCTCCTGGATTAATAGAATAAAGTTTGTCACTAATACCACGGTGACTACGTCACTTATCGGGTCATTTCAGTTATTCACTCGTTCATTGATCAGCTCTAAGTCATTATCGCCTTATATCACAAGGCGCACACACTTGTAGTTATATTTATACAACGTATAGCAAAAGATAATTTTCTAAGTCCAAAGCGATTTCTTTTTGTATTAAGAACTTCCTCATTGAGGTGGAACACTGTTCAGATTTGAGGATTAGTATATAATGGATAAGATGGAAACGTAGTGATACAAAATGATTTAAGGTTTGTAAACCTGAGGGTAGATTTGCTGATTAATTAGGATTACGATTACGACCTGCCTTAATTCCATGCTACATGCAGTTAGGATAATAACAGAACATAGAACATGTTAATAGTTCCATATATTGTTTAATAATATTACAAAATTTGAAGAAAATCATCTAACATGCTGCGGTATTTTAAAATTAAACATTTTATATTCGTCGGATATTTGAAACTATGGCAACCAACGACCGTTCGGGGTAGGTACCAAGACCCTTTACATATATTTGTTTACTCAATTCAACATTATACATTTTAATTTAATATCATATTCATATTCCACACATATTTATATCTCAACATACATATACTCAATAATCATTTAACTTTCAAATTAATAACCCCGACAAATATTTTTTTCCAGGTTGCAACACTTCACATAAGAACATCCGACTATATCACAAATTTAACTAGTTGGCCGCACAAAATGATAAAATTCATATTCTCAAGCATTGTGTTTAAAAGAGTGGACATTTAATGTGCAAGGCAGGCACGTAAACACAGGATATATATAAATATATGACTCTAAAAATGTTAATAATACTTTTGGGCCCAAACAACTACAACATTCACCTTTATGATAACCAATGGAAACGAAAGTAGGAATGACTGATAGTACAACAGAGAATATCAAACGGATAATGATAAAAGGAACGAAAGCAAAATGAAGTGCGCAGGGGAAAAAACAACTGAGTCACAAAACTGAAATTTTACAGGAGAGCAAAAACAAAGTTTAAAACTTTTTCACATAAATCACAGCATTTTTACGAAAATGGTTGCGATTCATTTTTGCTTGCTGGTTCATTGTTATTATGTATTTAAATAATTATTGCGTAAAACATATTAATAACATAGGTATGATTGCTTTTATATTAGTGGTCAGGGACTGAGTTGTTTTTTGCCCTGTATATTTATAAATTATAAATGAGAGTATATTTTTAAAGGCTTTTTAAGGATTGAATATACAAAAAAGAATAAGGTACAGCATTACACGTAAAAGTTTCTAATTCTTGATGAAATTAAAAATAAAACTGCTCCCATAGTTACAAAAATTCTTGAATTTAGAACAGTGCAAACACACACACACACACACACACACACACAAATAGTTATCCTCTGTAAATGAATCAAGTTTATAATGTTTTTGATAAAATTATTGTTGTTATATGAACTTTGATTGTTGTAAGGGTAATTGTTACGTTTCATTACTTTTGTGAATTGCTACAAGTTATGACTTGATTATGGTTTGTTGTTAATATTCATTGAAAAATAATGTAAAACTATTCGGCCACAAGTCGTCTATAATTTTATTTTAAAGCAAGAGTAGGCTGGTACAGTCAAAACTTTGACGAGGGTACATTTTCCTTTCTCTCTTCTTTTTCTCTCTTTCTATTTCAACGTCGGTTTGACTTACGTTAGACGTGTGAAATGCTCCGTTGTAGGCGTTTCTATGCTCAACTGATAGAGACTTTGACTTACGAGGAAGGTCCATAAACCGTGAGGGTTGAATTTTGATGAAAATTTGTGACAAGATTCAGTTCGAGTTGCTAAGTAACGTAGTAATAGTCACTCGATGCGCAAATGCTTCGTTGAGCTGCTACACCGACGCCATCTTGAAATCCAGTAGGCAATGTCCAAGAATACCCTTTTGGCACAAAAATGAAAAAGATTTTGATAGATCTGACTTCAGTATTGTAAACCAAGGTAGATCATCTATATGTGGGAGTACTTCCAGTGCATGATCGCCATTTTAAAAAGCGTCATATTGAATCGCGGTCAAATGTGATAAATGTCAAGGGGGACATGTGGGGTATCAGATAGCACTGGAATTTTCTCCTGAATCCATTTCCGCAACCAAAGTTTACATATCTGTTTTCACTTCAGAGTTAAGAGCTCTCTTATCCACAGGAACATATAAAACCTGTGCGAGTTAGACTTGTGTTATGAAACACGGTCGTGCGAGCATTTGCAGGGTTTTAACTGATGCAGTAGTTAATGCAGTGCAATAACCACTATACCAATCAGATCTTGAGATTAGTAAGATAAATCGTTAATTAAATTGAAATTCCTGTAGTGAAAAATGGAATAGCAGCATGCTACAAGTTATACCTATTTCAAAGTGCGATGGAATAGACTTCTGGTAGATGAAACACATGCCTAATAGTACTGACGAGCAGAGAATACCAAAGGTATTGTTCGGATATATATTTGAAAAATGATATAAACTGGTGAGTATTAGTTGAACGACCAAAATGGTTCGGATTCCACTATAATCAGTAGGTCCACGTCTCCTTTAGCGTAGCAGGCATAAGTGTGGGACGTTGGTCTGAATCAAACCAAAAATCTATTTTAGGTAATTTTACGTGCTCCATTATAGTGTGTTAAGTTTTCTTCTCAAATCTTGAAATTTTAGGCAAAAATCATCATGGTTGCAGAATATTGCGTTCTTTTCCAATACTCATACTTGACAACCTATAATGTACCGTGCATATTACGAAGTTAAAATACTTTAATGTATTTTTTGCCAGTTTGTCTAAATACAATCGATTTGTTGCTGACGCATTAAACAATGAAGAGGATTTAAATTATCAGTTCACAGCCCATTCTTAGAAGAAGATACACATGGAAACTTAGAATTCACTTTTTTTGTGTGTCTGTTCTGCTAGTGATAAGAGAATGCATACAGCTCTTAAGTCTGAAGTGAAAACATATATGTAAACTTTGGTTATGGAAATGGATTCAGGACTAAATTTCAGTGCTATTTGACACCACACATGTCCCCCTTGACATTTATCATATTTGACCGCGATTCAATATGGCACCTTTTAAAATGGCGATCATGCACTGGAAGTACTCTCACATATAGATGCTCTACCTTGGTTTACAATACTGAAGTCAGATCTATCAAAAACTTTTTTTCATTTTTGTGCCAAATGGGTATTCTTGGACATTGCCTACTGGATTTCAAGATGGCGTCGGTGTAGCAGCTCAACGAAGCATTTGCGCATCGAGTGACTATTACTACGTTACTTAGCAACTCAAACTGAATCTTGTCACAAATTTTCATCAAAATTCAACTCTCACGGTTTATGGACCTTCCTCGTTAGTGAATCGCAGTTGCTTCATAGGTCTGACAGGTAAACAAAACTTCTTTTGTAGAATTAGAAGACAAAAGGTTGCCCCAATACTTGAATAAGGTTTGCTCACATTTTATGACTTCAAAATGGCTTGGCTTCATCCGGGATGCCTTCAGAACTCTCCTCCATCCATTTGGTGTTTCGGCTCTTGCAGTTTTTGGTATAAGACCCATACTTTTGTCAGTCTCCATTTATGAGTGGCTTCGTACTGGAATTGTTACAACAACAGTATCAAAGTTATTTTACAAAACAGAAACGTAGTGCAAGAACTTAATAATGGTGTGTTTTTTTTATTCTGTCCATCACATGAATCTGCAAATACGTATAGTGTATTGACATATTTGCTTAAATAAGTGTCAAAGAAGTGGCTAAGCATCGACGCAACATCATTCGCACTTTTTTTTCGCAGTAATTTCGTCACATGTGTACATTACAGAAATATCATTCGACAGTACATACACGTTAAAAATGTAAAATGTCAGCTGGCGTCAGAAGTATACTTCTCCAGATGATATGTTTGGGGATGAAAGGTTTTTTTCTCAAAATCAATACATATAGCTTCCACTTCATCAGATTTTCTAGATTCTTGCTTAGCTTTATTTTTTAGCTTGTAAAAACATCCGGTTTGTTTCAAGTGTAGAGCTTTCTCCGTTTACAGTTTTTCCTTGTCTTTTAGTAGTGCTAGCTTTTCATCATTATTTGCACTAGCTGTTATTTTCCTATCAATTTCAGTTAATGTGGCTTTCTGCTCATCACACCAAGAACAGGTATCAGTGTGAGGATAATCGAATCCAATATTAAATTCAGTAGCAAATATCTGACAAAAACTTTCATAAGACATCTCAAGACCCGGATATTTATTGCAAAAACATTCCTAGCAAGGCCTAACATTTAAAGCTACAGACAAATATACTTTCTTGGAGTCCTTTAAACTGTAGTGAGTCTGACGACTTTTCAATGATCCTAAAAAATCAATTGCCAATTTACGTGTGTCCTGGGAAATTTTGTGGTGTGTGTTTGCGTGTTTCCCTTTATGGTCTTTAGGGGCCTGGCCTGTTAGCATTAAAGACCGTTTTAAAGTGTACAACCTAAAACGTTTGACTCCAAAAATGGAATGAAATCCCTTGAAACAAACTGGGACTTCGTCAGTAGAACCTTCCCGTACGACCCTAACTTTGTAGGCAAAAGAACCACCATTTTGCCTAGCTTCATCTTTGCACTTCCTAGGCCTCCTTTGAGCAACATGCAGTACTGAAATCAGGCCAGCTAGGTAGATACTTTGAACATCAGTTCCTACTTATGCTCCTATTTCGTTGAATTGTTCTATCAAAGATTTTCTTTCCTCATACTGACATTTCTAAAGCACTCGTACCTTTTACAACGGCATTCAACCCCAGTTTCATAAGATGATGCTCTTAACTTCTTCATGACATTAGTTATTCTACCGGTCTTGTTACGTTTCTTTGTAAATTTACATTCACTCAGTGGAGTTGAATGTTCACAATCACTAACATCACTGTGAAATTCACCATCAATAATTTTGACACAGTGTACGCACTTAAATCACAAGTAACGAAACACACAGTAAGCTCACAACACAGCACAGTGCAGAACATAACCACAAAATGACAGACCTCAGATATGCGCACATGCGTTACTCGTCAGCAGTTAGCGGACTGAGTTGTTTCTTAGCCTGTACCAACTTGACGCAGTTGTTTCTTCTCCTGCATGGCATTCTTTCGACTGCTATATTTCTTGACATAGTTCCATGTTTGCCTGCACATTTTGAGATGTTAAAATATAAGCTATGCACTACCTGTTGCCAACATAACCTCATTTTTTGACTCAGTTGTTTTTCTCTTGCACCCTTCAAATTTAATCATATATTGAACTATCGTTCACTATCGCACTTCGTCGATTTGTGATGGAAAACGATTCACCTCCGCGATTCGTGTCTCGCGAGATCTCAGTTGGTAATTCAAGCTCCAATGTAATATGTTAAATGGTTGATATATGTCAAGTTCAAAACTTGGGGGAGAAGGTTGAAAAATAAAATAAAATCATGAAGAGGATATTAAAGAGATAGATAGAGATGAGAAAAGAAAAAGCGGCGCACCAAAGGAATAAACTAGGACAATAAAGCTACAAAGATAAGTGGTCAAATTTTGGCATGTGACAATCCACAGCTAAATATACTTTTATATGCCAAAAACAGGTGGCCTGCTAAATATGTAGCCTAAAAATAGGGAAATCCCACTCCTCACTGTGTCCGGTCAAGTGTCATTGGAGACCCCGGCCCTACCGGAAGGTGAGTGTGGTCTCTAATTTAGAATTTCTAAATAAAAAAATATCCGACCCCTCAGAAACTGAGAGAGTTACGAGTAAAGTATGGAAACTAGAATAAAGACTTCTAACAATGATTTGCCAAATTAAAAAAAAAAAATAAATAAATTTTGTACTAGTAAGTTGTTTGCCAAATTCTTACTAGTCGCTCCTAGTTCGTAAGATTCGCTACATCTTGAGGCGTCAATTAATTTCCAAACACTATATCTACTAAAAGTAAAAGTAATGAAAATTCATAGTCATTGAGGTTTTTGGACGACATAACGATACTCGCTAAAGCTCGCTGGGGGCTCCGCCCCCAGGCCCCCGGTCAGGCCTTTGCCATGAGGTGTCATGTTCTAGAAAACTATTCCTTCAGGAATTCACTTCCCTTTACAGCAGACACCTGTTACCAACACATACTTCAATTCAACCGGTATTATTCCTTCCATGTAACTTTGAAAACCAAACACAATTTATTAGAAAGAACTCTATTACTACTTCTACTCTGGCTATCATGTGCATGGCTTATTATGTGCACTTTGCGCACACCTATACATGTTAGAGACAATAACAGAATTTATTTTCTGAAACATATACAGCGGACACTGTCTTCCAATAGCCTACCTATTAAACCTTGCATTTTGCGAAAACACTCACTGTTTACAAATGTGATTTTTGCAACCTATCAAATATTTATTCGTAGCATTTTTTAATATTATGTTTTGCAGTGTAATTTAGTACAATGTAATATAATAGTGTCCTTGTAGTTAATTGTACATATTACCAGCAGGAAAAGTAATTCATATCTGTGATATAAGGGTGGGAAAATATTTCAGTCTTCCTGCACATTTATTCTTGTATTTACAATGAAGACTACAGTTTACTAGATAATTTACAAATATGAATATTGTTGGAGATTGTTTAAATTATTTCATAGCATTTGAGTGAACACTACTTTTGTACTATAATGTAGTACAGTGGATTATAATGGAAACCTTGGGCATAGTTGTACATATTACCTCAGCAAGATTTCTTGAAAAGTTTCATATATACTGCACAAATTCTAGCAGTCTCCCTGTATATTTATTCATGTATTTTCAATGAAGACTACAATTTGTAGGTGATTTACAAATATGATTATTGTTGGAGGCTTTTTAAACATTTGTTGGTATCATTTGAGAAAACACTATTTTGCACTGTAATATAGAAAAGTCCCTTATAAAAGAACCCTTCGGCATAGTAGTACATATTACCTGCAGCAAGACTTTTTGAAATATTTCATATTTACTGGACAATTTCTTGCAGTCTACCTGTATCTCTCGTCTTGCATTTTTATGAAGACTAAATTTGTTCCTAATTTACAAATATGAATTTTGTTAAGGCTTTTTAAACATTAGTTCATAACATTTGATTGAACACCAGTTTTTGCACAGTAACGTAGTACACTGTATTACAATGCTGTCCTTTGGTACAAAAGTAATTATTGGGCAGCAGGACTTGTTGAAATGATTATTTATACTGGACAATTACATACAGTCTTCCTGTATCTTTACTCTTATATTTTCAATGAAGACGTTTATTTACTAGGTAATTTAAATATTAATATTATTGGAGGCTTTTAAAAAAATTGTTTATAGAAACTAAAACAACACCACTTTCTACACTGTAGTAAAACATTGTATTAGAATCGTGTCTTTCAAATTTCTTATTACAATCAAATAACAAGAGATCATTTCCTTAATCATCGTAAAAAACACATATATAACACGATAACTATTCCGATTTTAGAGGTGTAATTCCACGGACGCGGGCCAGCTACGTACCAGTACTATGTGAGCAGTAAGTAGGAAATCCAAAATCTAACGAATTGAGTAGGTTCAGCGCTCGCAACGAGGCGAGTAACATCGTCTCTGCCGTCGCTCTAGTTTCGAGTGTTTGTTTACATCGCTATTTTTTTTTTGTGAGAACTTGAAGTTTCAGTGTGACTTATTTTCAGTTTAACCGTTCTAACTTTATAAGCATTTTCAGTGCATATTTATTTTGTTCATAGTTTGGTGACGTTTATCGTCGAATTACTGCCATGAGTTGCATACGAGCTAATACATTGCGTATCAACTTTGTTACGGTGAGTCAAAAGCCCACGTCTATTGCTGTTCATGAATGGATACGTAAGGTATTTAAGTTAACCCTTGATCAGGTGTTGTCCATTGAAATGGACTTTCTACGTAAGAACTTATATCTGAAATTAATTAACAAAGTGTTATGTGAACAAATCCTAGCTAGTACTAATGGAGTAGTGACCTACTCCGATACTAATGGGGAACATGTGTTGCCTATTGATTTGGCGGATAATTCTGTGGTGATAGTCAAGGTGTCCTTATGCCCCATGGAACTTAGTGACATGCAATTAACGCGTGTGCTCTCCCAATATGGCGATGTTACTAGTATTGTCGACGAACAATATTCAAAGGAACATGTTTATGCTACCCGAACGGGTCGTAAGCTTGTTAAAATGACTATTAAACGAAACATTCCTTCGTTTATCACGGTCTGTGGTTTACGTTTGTTTACCAGCTTTCCTGGTCAAATTCAAACTTGCGCCATCTGCAACTCCCCCGACCATTTTGTTCAGGGATGTCCTAAGAAGAGGAATTCCCGTCTTACTGTGCCATCTTCATCAACCAGTTCCGTTTCTCCCATTGTGCGAGTACCTCATAATTTACCAGTGGATCCATCAGCTCCTGATACAGGTAGTTACAGTGTTTTTCCCGTGCTTCGTAAGAATGTTCTGGAATCACCTTCTTCAAATCCACCGAACGAATCAGACAACCAGCCTGCAGATCCCCCCATTCACTCCGAATCGGCTCCTGCAGAACCTGTACCATCTAATACCATGGAAGTGGAAGAAACTCAGGATACTAAAATTATTCCAGCACCCATAACACCCAGCACCGCACCAGCTGTTTCAACAGTCGTCACATCAGTTTCTACGGTAAGTGATACTGGTTTAGTCGAAGAGACTTGTTCCGTCTCTCAGACCGTACCTTTAGCTGTTCCACCAGAATTCACTCTCAACTTAACATCGCGCTCTCGCGGTAGTGACTCCACAAGTGACTCAGATACAGAAATTACTCATAGTGATAAACGCAAACTCAGTAAAGAAAAAGTACTCAGTAGTGTATGTAGTAAGGACTTGCGTCCTATACACGATCTTTCTGTCGTTCATGCACGCCAAACGCGAGCATCCACAAAAAAGTTGAAATCAGTGGTTAATTCCGAAAAAGGGGGTACCTAAAATTGTAGTGGCATCATAATACTGCATTGTGGTACTTTTCTTTATTCTTTCTGCAGTGATATTACCTACTATTTATCATGTGTTGTAACGCTCGCTTATATTTCTTGTCTCTCCTCGTTTTTATGTTTACGTTCCGTTTAGCGACTGTTAATCTCAATAAGTTCACTTCTTTAGTTAAGCACCATGCCCTAAGTGACTTTATACACCAAGAAGAAATCGATGTTTTGTTTGCTCAGGAAGTCGCAGTCACGGAATTCCATTACCTACCGAATCATTCTCATGTTACCAGTGTTAGTGAAACAGCTTCAGGAACCGCCATTATTTACCGCAGTGATCTCAATTTTTTGGCACCTTTACAACATCCCAGTGAGCGTATTACCACCGGAGATTTACAAAATATTCGTTTGTGCAGTGTCTATGCTAAATCTGGTTCTTCGTATAAAAGAGAACGAAATAATTTCTTTGCTACTGAACTCCCCCCGGCTTTGTATAATGGTCAGTCCCCATGCATTCTTGCCGGGGATTATAACTGCACACTTTCTCCTCTCGATGCTTATCCTCATTTCAGTGATTCGTCTGCTCTCCGTCAACTAATAACAACTTATGATTTAGTGGATGTGTGGCGCCATTTTCATCCTAATGAACCAGGACATACATTCTTCACGTCTGGATCGTCTTCCTCTCGATTGGACAGATTCTATATCAGTAAATCTCTTCTTCATGGGGTTCGAGATGTACAAATTACACCCATCTGCTTTAGTGACCACCTGGCAGTTATAATGACCATTGATCTCCCCGTCTCAAAATTTTTAAAACGAAGCGGCTTGTGGTATTTTAATACCTCCATCCTACAGGAGCCTGACTACATCCATCTTATTCACCAAGAATGGGCAGATCTTTTACACCGTCATCAATATTACAAAGGATCCCTTATGCATTTCTGGGAACAGAAAGTCAAACCGAAGTTTCGAGTGATTACTCAACAATATTGTCGGAAACGGAATGCTTCATATTGTACTCAGTATCAATATTACACCACTCTCTTAAGAGACTACATGAAAGAACAACTTCAAGGTAGCAATTTTCGACCTCAAATTCAAGAAATTAAAGCCCACCTATTAGCCATGCACAAACGCCGCATCCAAGGTTTCACAACTCGCAGTAAAATACATCAATATGACGACTTAGAAACTCCCGGAATTGTACAAATCAACAAAGAACTCATGCGTGGAAAGCAGAAATTTATATCTCAGCTTAAAGATGCCACCGGTCACGTGTATGTAGGTGAGCAAGTAATACATTGTGTCACAAATCATTATAAACAGCTGTATGCTAAGCCTACTTCCTTCTGTGACAGTCCCGAACTTCTCAACTATCTTCCTACAGTCCTACAGAAACAGGATCAAGAATATCTATCTAGTCCATTTACAGTAGAAGAGGTTAAATCAGCCATTGTTTCCGGCCGTCGAGGAAAATCTACGGGGATTGATTCCCTACCTCTAGAATTCTATATAACCTTTATAGATATTTTAGCACCCTTTCTTACGAACCTTTTCAATGAATATAGGCAGACTCTAGTTCTAGGTGAATCTCTTCGCACAGGTGTTACAGTTTTAGTACCTAAACATTCTCGCACTTCCAGTGTTAATGATTTAAGACCTATTTCCCTTCTGTGTACGGATTTAAAAATTTTAACACGCTGTCTAACTGCACGCATAAAAGTGTTTAGTGACAAACTGCTAAGTGCACATCAATATGGAATAGGCCAACAGAACCCGATCTATAAGGCTTTATCAAATCTTAGAGATTTCATTTCCTACCACGAATCAACTGCTCCTTCACCCGTTGCTATTTTAGCCACGGATTATTCTCAAGCTTTTGATAGGATTAACCATGACTACTTATTCAAAGTCCTTGAGAAATATGGTTTTGGGTCCTCCTTTATTTCTCTTGTACGAGGAATTTATACGCATAGATTGTCAAAAATTAAAGTTAATGGTGGCTTAAGTAACCCAATAAACATTAATAATGGTATTTTGCAAGGTGACCCAATGTCAAGTTTATTATTCAGTTTGTCCCTTGCACCACTTATATACGCGACTGAACGTTTACTCCCTGGTGTGTCTGTCTACAATACCAAACTAACTGTACAAAGTTATATAGATGATTCCCACTATTGTTTACAAAATCCGGCCGACATGAATAGCCTACAACGGTTATTAACCTTATATCAACAGGCTTCTGGAGCGCAACTCAATCACAGAAAAACAAAAATATTATGTATTCATCCAGAATACAATGCTTCATATAGCAACTACTATGATACGGTTCAAAGTGTCAAAATACTTGGTGTATGGTGGTACAATAATATCAATCAAACAGTAGAACAGTCATATAATCTTACAGCAAATAAAATCCGAAGTCTTCTTATAACTCATAGACAGCGAAACATGAACATTTTTAGTAGAAACTTATTTCTCAAAACGTCTGTTTTTAGTATTTTCAGCCACATTGCACAGATTTTACCAATGCCAGTTAAAATATCTAACCAGTTAACCAGTCACGCTTTGTTTTTCTTATGGCATTCCAAAATCTTACGCGTGGCTAAGCATCAACTCTACCTCCCCTCACGTGAAGGAGGCATAGGCTTTTTGCACATAGAAGCACAGGCACGTGCCCTTCTTATGCACAGAAGTTGTAAGCTGGTCTGTGAACACGAGACTTCGATTACGGCTGCTGTTATCAATGTCTGTTTCCACTGTTTAGACCTTCAGGCGCCAGTACACGTGTTTCCTTGGAGCTACAAATTTCCTCATTTACGTGATGTCATACTTGATATGATATACGCCTTGCTAGCAAAAGATCCAATTGAAACTGGTTCGGTCAACAACCTTTACTGGCGCTATGTTCGCTTGTGGGTTACTAGTATACCGACTGTTGTCTTAAAGCACCCACATAAAAATTGGAATGCTATATGGAAAAACATCAACGCTTCCTTTCTCACTCACCACCAACGTACAACCTGGTATTTTATAGTCAATAATGTATACGAAACATTGGAAAAACTTCACAATATAGGTATTGTAAATAGTAATATATGCCCATACTGCAACAATCTTGATACACTAGCGCATAAGTTTCATGCCTGTTCCAACGTACCAATCATTTGGAAGTATTTTTGTATTTTAATTAGCAAAATTTGTCGTCTTTCACCTCATAGCTTTACTGTAACAGAACTTATTTTGTGGCCTGCTTTTAATTATTTTCCGACATTTAAAAACAATGCTGTTATCTGGATAACTATACAGACAATTATGTTTCTTGTGCATACTGATCGGCCTTATCATATAGAATTATACAAGCAATATTTGCAATATCAGGCCAGCCTTCTCTCACCTGCACGAAAAAGGAAATTTTTTGCTAACTATTTAACTGTTCTTACAGAGTCTTTGTCCATGTATGTAATGTTATAATAATAATAATAATAATAATAAAAAACAGAAAGATGACAAATCTGTAATACACTTTTATCATATCAGCTCATGATAATGTAGGAATAACTAATGGTAAATCTACTAATAATTATGTAACCTGCCTGCCCCGTGCAGACACCTATGTATATTTGCATTGTCTTTGTTCATTATGTCAGTTTTTTTTTCTTTCTTCTTCTTTTCGTTTTTTTTATTTTACCATATTTTTTTTTACAAATGTATAAATTCACT
Organism: Thermobia domestica; assembly: GCF_964235325.1. Classification (NCBI taxonomy): domain Eukaryota; kingdom Metazoa; phylum Arthropoda; class Insecta; order Zygentoma; family Lepismatidae; genus Thermobia; species Thermobia domestica. The sequence goes on from NC_137459.1 coordinate 49,848,601, forward strand.
TTTTTTTAATTTTTAATATGTTCATGTACTTTGTTTGTTCTTCTCAATAAAGAAGGTTAAAAAAAAAAAAAAAAGTAGTGTAGGGGAACGACGTAAGCTTACTGTGCAAAAGACCTGGGTTCGATTCCCAACAAGTTTTTCTCTCACTTTTTCTTTCTTTGAAAGTTTATTTTTATAGCATAGGTGATTGAAAATAAGCTTGACTCTATCATATACGGCATTTCATTCCAACCGGACCCGCAACTAAAACTATTAAATCGAAAGGGGCACTTTCCCACGTATCTTTTATATTATAAATATGTACGCTGCCGACGAGACAATTTTCAAGAGGGGCCCATTTGTGTGTGTGTGTATGAGCGTGTGTGTGCAGTGGCGTACGCAGGAATTTATTTCGGGAGGGGTCCAAACTCAATATCTGTGTATTTTATATTGAAATTCCTAAACTTGTCCCAAAAATAGGCTACATTTACACAAAAGTTGGAATTTCGGGGGTGGTCCGGACCCCCAGGAACCACCCCCTGCGTACGTCCCTGTATGTGTGTGTATTTCCTTAAAATTAATACTTTATACTTTCTATTTGTGGTATTCACTCCAAATTTGGTATACGCAGGTATCTTAACGAGGGACATAAAAGGGGAGAGAGATACTTTGCAATCGTTTCCGGTTTGAAGTAGACACTGTTGTCGCGAGACAAAATGTATTGTTGTCTTGTATGGAAACTATATCGTGAAAAAGATGCCCATTGTTTCTTTCAGACTCTTTTTGGGGAACACCGCCTCCTCAGAGCGCCCCTGGCGAGATCAAAATAATACGTATATAATACAATAACAAATAGAATGTTATCAGCAGTGCCCCCGGGGTAATACTCCCCCCCGAACATTGCTTCCGATAGAGACACTGGTGATGCTCCATTTCCAATGCTACATATGTTTGATTTTAAATACTTCAGTATCGTCTAGAAACTTTACACGAACATACTGCCTAGTTTCGAGACCATCTCAACAGTTAGCGTATAAATATATCCTTTCCGTCTATGTCTGTAATAACGAAAATATTTTGTTCACGCAATGCCAACAGAAATTATTTTGATAAAACAAAGCAACGTGATAAGAAAAAAAAACGCAAGATAAAACAAGGTCGGCGGTGATTCGAACCCAGACCTGCTACTCAGAAACCAGACACTTTACCGCGGAGCTAACTTACTACGTTGAATTCTGCTTGTTCTATTCTCCTCAATATACCACATAAGAGGCCAAATGAAGGCAATTCAAAAATATGGCAATTTTGAATTCAAGATGGCGACTTATCCAATGATTTGTTTCATCACTTAAACTGAACTACGTCCTTAATAACATAGCGAAACCTGGCTTACCTACCAAGAGCACAACTTACAATTTTCATGGTTACAAATTTTTGAGCCGCCATTTTGAATCGAAGATGACGACTTTTCCAACATGTCGGAATTTTCCCCTCACATGCGCTGTACTCTACACACTTGAACGCAATTTCGTGATTCCACCATATCTACAAATTGTGTAGAATTAGACGCGCCCTTATAATATTCCTAGCACTTTCTTACACCGAACATGACTATTTTTTTCAAGTTTAAGGGCGGATTCGCAAACTACGCATCAGAATAAACATCATCTCGAAATTTCTACCTCCTAGATACAGCCATTACAAATTTCACATTTTTTCGATTTGCGCCGCGAAACGAAAACGAATTTTAATGCTCTTTTTTCTATCATAAACTATGTTCCTAGCTTCACTGCCTGACAAAATATGACGTTTCTATGGTGTGCGGAACTACTCTAAAAACCAGCATTTCAAACCGACGAAAAATTTCGACACTTCATTTACATGGAAAATGTCGCCTTTTTCGTGATATCGGAATTTTCCCATTACTCACATCCCATGACGAACAAGTATGCAAAATTTTGTGTTTGTATGTTTTGTGGAAGTATGCAAACAATTAAGTGTGTTTCCGATTATAGAGGTATATAATTCCACGGACGCGGGCCAGCTACGTACCAGTACTATGTGAGCAGTAAGTAGGAAATCCAAAATCTAACGAATTGAGTAGTGTAGGGGAACGACGTAAGCTTACTGTGCAAAAGACCTGGGTTCGATTCCCAACAAGTTTTTCTCTCACTTTTTCTTTCTTTGAAAGTTTATTTTTATAGCATAGGTGATTGAAAATAAGCTTGACTCTATCATATACGGCATTTCATTCCAACCGGACCCGCAACTAAAACTATTAAATCGAAAGGGGCACTTTCCCACGTATCTTTTATATTATAAATATGTACGCTGCCGACGAGACAATTTTCAAGAGGGGCCCATTTGTGTGTGTGTGTATGAGCGTGTGTGTGCAGTGGCGTACGCAGGAATTTATTTCGGGAGGGGTCCAAACTCAATATCTGTGTATTTTATATTGAAATTCCTAAACTTGTCCCAAAAATAGGCTACATTTACACAAAAGTTGGAATTTCGGGGGTGGTCCGGACCCCCAGGAACCACCCCCTGCGTACGTCCCTGTATGTGTGTGTATTTCCTTAAAATTAATACTTTATACTTTCTATTTGTGGTATTCACTCCAAATTTGGTATACGCAGGTATCTTAACGAGGGACATAAAAGGGGAGAGAGATACTTTGCAATCGTTTCCGGTTTGAAGTAGACACTGTTGTCGCGAGACAAAATGTATTGTTGTCTTGTATGGAAACTATATCGTGAAAAAGATGCCCATTGTTTCTTTCAGACTCTTTTTGGGGAACACCGCCTCCTCAGAGCGCCCCTGGCGAGATCAAAATAATACGTATATAATACAATAACAAATAGAATGTTATCAGCAGTGCCCCCGGGGTAATACTCCCCCCCGAACATTGCTTCCGATAGAGACACTGGTGATGCTCCATTTCCAATGCTACATATGTTTGATTTTAAATACTTCAGTATCGTCTCGAAACTTTACACGAACATACTGCCTAGTTTCGAGACCATCTCAACAGTTAGCGTATAAATATATCCTTTCCGTCTATGTCTGTAATAACGAAAATATTTTGTTCACGCAATGCCAACAGAAATTATTTTGATAAAACAAAGCAACGTGATAAGAAAAAAAAAAACGCAAGATAAAACAAGGTCGGCGGTGATTCGAACCCAGACCTGCTACTCAGAAACCAGACACTTTACCGCGGAGCTAACTTACTACGTTGAATTCTGCTTGTTCTATTCTCCTCAATATACCACATAAGAGGCCAAATGAAGGCAATTCAAAAATATGGCAATTTTGAATTCAAGATGGCGACTTATCCAATGATTTGTTTCATCACTTAAACTGAACTACGTCCTTAATAACATAGCGAAACCTGGCTTACCTACCAAGAGCACAACTTACAATTTTCATGGTTACAAATTTTTGAGCCGCCATTTTGAATCGAAGATGACGACTTTTCCAACATGTCGGAATTTTCCCCTCACATGCGCTGTACTCTACACACTTGAACGCAATTTCGTGATTCCACCATATCTACAAATTGTGTAGAATTAGACGCGCCCTTATAATATTCCTAGCACTTTCTTACACCGAACATGACTATTTTTTTCAAGTTTAAGGGCGGATTCGCAAACTACGCATCAGAATAAACATCACCTCGAAATTTCTACCTCCTAGATACAGCCATTACAAATTTCACATTTTTTCGATTTGCGCCGCGAAACGAAAACGAATTTTAATGCTCTTTTTTCTATCATAAACTATGTTCCTAGCTTCACTGCCTGACAAAATATGACGTTTCTATGGTGTGCGGAACTACTCTAAAAACCAGCATTTCAAACCGACGAAAAATTTCGACACTTCATTTACATGGAAAATGTCGCCTTTTTCGTGATATCGGAATTTTCCCATTACTCACATCCCATGACGAACAAGTATGCAAAATTTTGTGTTTGTATGTTTTGTGGAAGTATGCAAACAATTAAGTGTGTTTCCGATTATAGAGGTATATAATTCCACGGACGCGGGCCAGCTACGTACCAGTACTATGTGAGCAGTAAGTAGGAAATCCAAAATCTAACGAATTGAGTAGTGTAGGGGAACGACGTAAGCTTACTGTGCAAAAGACCTGGGTTCGATTCCCAACAAGTTTTTCTCTCACTTTTTCTTTCTTTGAAAGTTTATTTTTATAGCATAGGTGATTGAAAATAAGCTTGACTCTATCATATACGGCATTTCATTCCAACCGGACCCGCAACTAAAACTATTAAATCGAAAGGGGCACTTTCCCACGTATCTTTTATATTATAAATATGTACGCTGCCGACGAGACAATTTTCAAGAGGGGCCCATTTGTGTGTGTGTGTATGAGCGTGTGTGTGCAGTGGCGTACGCAGGAATTTATTTCGGGAGGGGTCCAAACTCAATATCTGTGTATTTTATATTGAAATTCCTAAACTTGTCCCAAAAATAGGCTACATTTACACAAAAGTTGGAATTTCGGGGGTGGTCCGGACCCCCAGGAACCACCCCCTGCGTACGTCCCTGTATGTGTGTGTATTTCCTTAAAATTAATACTTTATACTTTCTATTTGTGGTATTCACTCCAAATTTGGTATACGCAGGTATCTTAACGAGGGACATAAAAGGGGAGAGAGATACTTTGCAATCGTTTCCGGTTTGAAGTAGACACTGTTGTCGCGAGACAAAATGTATTGTTGTCTTGTATGGAAACTATATCGTGAAAAAGATGCCCATTGTTTCTTTCAGACTCTTTTTGGGGAACACCGCCTCCTCAGAGCGCCCCTGGCGAGATCAAAATAATACGTATATAATACAATAACAAATAGAATGTTATCAGCAGTGCCCCCGGGGTAATACTCCCCCCCGAACATTGCTTCCGATAGAGACACTGGTGATGCTCCATTTCCAATGCTACATATGTTTGATTTTAAATACTTCAGTATCGTCTCGAAACTTTACACGAACATACTGCCTAGTTTCGAGACCATCTCAACAGTTAGCGTATAAATATATCCTTTCCGTCTATGTCTGTAATAACGAAAATATTTTGTTCACGCAATGCCAACAGAAATTATTTTGATAAAACAAAGCAACGTGATAAGAAAAAAAACGCAAGATAAAACAAGGTCGGCGGGGATTCGAACCCAGACCTGCTACTCAGAAACCAGACACTTTACCGCGGAGCTAACTTACTACGTTGAATTCTGCTTGTTCTATTCTCCTCAATATACCACATAAGAGGCCAAATGAAGGCAATTCAAAAATATGGAAATTTTGAATTCAAGATGGTGACTTCTCCAATGATTTGTTTCTTCACTTAAACTGAACTACGTCCTTAATAACATAGCGAAACCTGGCTTACCTACCAAGAGCACAACTTACAATTTTCATGGTTACAAATTCTTGAGCCGCCATTTTGAATCGAAGATGACGACTTTTCCAACATGTCGGAATTTTCCCCTCACATGCGCTGTACTCTACACACTTGAACGCAATTTCGTGATTCCACCATATCTACAAATTGTGTAGAATTAGACGCCCCCTTATAATATTCCTAGCACTTTCTTACACCGAACATGACTATTTTTTTTCAAGTTTAAGAGCGGATTCGCAAACTACGCATCAGAATAAACATCACCTCGAAATTTCTACCTCCTAGATACAGCCATTACAAATTTCACATTTTTTCGATTTGCGCCGCGAAACGAAAACGAATTTTAATGCTCTTTTTTCTATCATAAACTATGTTCCTAGCTTCACTGCCTGACAAAATATGACGTTTCTATGGTGTGCGGAACTACTCTAAAAACCAGCATTTCAAACCGACGAAAAATTTCGACACTTCATTTACATGGAAAATGTCGCCTTTTTCGTGATATCGGAATTTTCCCATTACTCACATCCCATGACGAACAAGTATGCAAAATTTTGTGTTTGTATGTTTTGTGGAAGTATGCAAACAATTAAGTGTGTTTCCGATTATAGAGGTATATAATTCCACGGACGCGGGCCAGCTACGTACCAGTACTATGTGAGCAGTAAGTAGGAAATTCAAAATCTAACGAATTGAGTAGTGTAGGGGAACGACGTAAGCTTACTGTGCAAAAGACCTGGGTTCGATTCCCAACAAGTTTTTCTCTCACTTTTTCTTTCTTTGAAAGTTTATTTTTATAGCATAGGTGATTGAAAATAAGCTTGACTCTATCATATACGGCATTTCATTCCAACCGGACCCGCAACTAAAACTATTAAATCGAAAGGGGCACTTTCCCACGTATCTTTTATATTATAAATATGTACGCTGCCGACGAGACAATTTTCAAGAGGGGCCCATTTGTGTGTGTGTGTATGAGCGTGTGTGTGCAGTGGCGTACGCAGGAATTTATTTCGGGAGGGGTCCAAACTCAATATCTGTGTATTTTATATTGAAATTCCTAAACTTGTCCCAAAAATAGGCTACATTTACACAAAAGTTGGAATTTCGGGGGTGGTCCGGACCCCCAGGAACCACCCCCTGCGTACGTCCCTGTATGTGTGTGTATTTCCTTAAAATTAATACTTTATACTTTCTATTTGTGGTATTCACTCCAAATTTGGTATACGCAGGTATCTTAACGAGGGACATAAAAGGGGAGAGAGATACTTTGCAATCGTTTCCGGTTTGAAGTAGACACTGTTGTCGCGAGACAAAATGTATTGTTGTCTTGTATGGAAACTATATCGTGAAAAAGATGCCCATTGTTTCTTTCAGACTCTTTTTGGGGAACACCGCCTCCTCAGAGCGCCCCTGGCGAGATCAAAATAATACGTATATAATACAATAACAAATAGAATGTTATCAGCAGTGCCCCCGGGGTAATACTCCCCCCCGAACATTGCTTCCGATAGAGACACTGGTGATGCTCCATTTCCAATGCTACATATGTTTGATTTTAAATACTTCAGTATCGTCTCGAAACTTTACACGAACATACTGCCTAGTTTCGAGACCATCTCAACAGTTAGCGTATAAATATATCCTTTCCGTCTATGTCTGTAATAACGAAAATATTTTGTTCACGCAATGCCAACAGAAATTATTTTGATAAAACAAAGCAACGTGATAAGAAAAAAAAAAACGCAAGATAAAACAAGGTCGGCGGTGATTCGAACCCAGACCTGCTACTCAGAAACCAGACACTTTACCGCGGAGCTAACTTACTACGTTGAATTCTGCTTGTTCTATTCTCCTCAATATACCACATAAGAGGCCAAATGAAGGCAATTCAAAAATATGGCAATTTTGAATTCAAGATGGCGACTTATCCAATGATTTGTTTCATCACTTAAACTGAACTACGTCCTTAATAACATAGCGAAACCTGGCTTACCTACCAAGAGCACAACTTACAATTTTCATGGTTACAAATTTTTGAGCCGCCATTTTGAATCGAAGATGACGACTTTTCCAACATGTCGGAATTTTCCCCTCACATGCGCTGTACTCTACACACTTGAACGCAATTTCGTGATTCCACCATATCTACAAATTGTGTAGAATTAGACGCGCCCTTATAATATTCCTAGCACTTTCTTACACCGAACATGACTATTTTTTTCAAGTTTAAGGGCGGATTCGCAAACTACGCATCAGAATAAACATCATCTCGAAATTTCTACCTCCTAGATACAGCCATTACAAATTTCACATTTTTTCGATTTGCGCCGCGAAACGAAAACGAATTTTAATGCTCTTTTTTCTATCATAAACTATGTTCCTAGCTTCACTGCCTGACAAAATATGACTTTTCTATGGTGTGCGGAACTACTCTAAAAACCAGCATTTCAAACCGACGAAAAATTTCGACACTTCATTTACATGGAAAATGTCGCCTTTTTCGTGATATCGGAATTTTCCCATTACTCACATCCCATGACGAACAAGTATGCAAAATTTTGTGTTTGTATGTTTTGTGGAAGTATGCAAACAATTAAGTGTGTTTCCGATTATAGAGGTATATAATTCCACGGACGCGGGCCAGCTACGTACCAGTACTATGTGAGCAG